>NC_134357.1:201284326-201354326 GCF_048569485.1 Anomaloglossus baeobatrachus | reverse complement strand
TGGGGGCGGTAGTGCCGGGGTGTGCGGTGATGATGATGGGGTCTCTCTCTCTCGGCTAAATTAACGCAACGCGTTATTTCACAGGAATCCGTTGCCTTTATTATCAGACTATTTACAACGCATCCGTCACATGCGTCACACAACGCATTGTGACGCCTGCCTCACAACGCAAGTGTGAAACTACCCTTATATAGACAGGAATGCGCCTTTCCAAATCCAGTCCTATCAGTTTAAACACAGCTGGACTCCAATGAAGGAGTAGAACTATCTCAAGGAGGATCACAAGGAAATGGACAGCATATCACTAGTGTCTGAGCAAAGAGACTGAATACTTAAGACCATGTGATGTTTAATAAATTTGCAACAATTTCTACATTTGTTTTTTTTTTCTGTCAAGATGGGGTGCATAATGAGAAAAAAAATGAACTTTTTTGAATGTACCATATGGCTGCAATGAAACAAAGAGTAAAAATTTAAAGGGGTCTGAATACTTTCTGTACCCGCTGTATATTGTCCATCTACAGCAAGGGTGCACAATATTTTTTGGTCTGAGGGCCGCATTGTCATACTGAACCAATCCTAAGGGCTGTGTAAAATTTTCTTTATCGTTCCTATGGGAGACCCAGACCATGGGTGTATAGCTTCTGCCTCCGGAGGACACACAAAGTACTACACTCAAAACGTGTAGCTCCTCCCTCCTAGCATATACACCCCCTGCTAGCCAGTCCTAGCCAGTTCAATGCTTTGTGTTTCACACACACATGCATTCTCTGATTTTTGATTTTTCCTTTTGGATCAAAGATTTGGAAGAAAAGCGGATCCAGTTGGACTCCCGGCATGTCCCTTCTCACCCCACTGTGTCGGCGGTGCTGTTAAGGTTGATTTTCCAAGGCTGGAGCCTTCTCATGCCGCGCTCCTTCACCATCCCCTGGGGCTCTGGCTTGAAGTGGGAGCCAACACGGTTCTCACTGATTTGCAGGAGACCGGTCTCCATCCGCAGCCCTTTTTCAGGATCCTGCTGGACGGAGCGATCACCCCCCAGGGACCTGGCAACCTGCGTCTCACAAGCTAAGTATATGAGACGTTATTACCACAGAAAGTGGTCTTTCCAGGGGTCCTTTATACTTTATTTATTGGGGAGAGTGTGTTTTATGTTTGTGTTAACATTTCCGGCCGGTTCTCCAGTTTTCACTGGAGAACCGCGCCGATGGTGCCTGCACGCCGGCCGCCTGTTTAAATCTAGGCCCCGGCTTCGCCTGAGGCCTAGTTTCGGTTTCCACTGCCTCTGCATGTCAGTCATGCAGAGGGACAGTGTGGCTCCGCCCAGCGGCTGTGCAGCACAGGGAAGGGACACTCCTCACTGAGGAAGGATTCCCTCCCCTGGCTACCTCATTTGCCGCTCTCAGAGTAGGCCCCGCCCCCTCTCCTCGCTCCGGTCGCCATTTTCTCAGCGTTCTCTGTGCCTGCATAGGCACAGAGATTCCACATTATGACAAGTGGGGGCCTGGGCTGGGGGACTGGAGGGCACAGAAATGTCTGTTTAAACGATCTGGCAGCCACAACCTCCGGTTTGTGCAGCTGCTTATTTTATCTGTTTATATATGCTGGGGGCCATTCTAGGACAGAGCCCCCACCTCTGCAGCATGTCTCACATCAGAGCAAGGCTGCAAGGCTGTTTTTATTCTGCACTGCATGTAGTCTCGTACGGCTGTACCGAGCTCATAAACACAGTGGCCCCTCAGCCTGGAGGCTCATCAGTGGTCCCTCCAGCTGCTCCAGCTTCGGTGGCTGACCCCCGGTTTGGCTAGAATCCGCTCTTTCCAGGGGTCGGCTGTCCCGGAATCTGCTGAGCATGCATTAGCCCCCTTCTCAGGGCGTTTTCTGCTACAGCTCGCTCAGCAAAGCTCACAGAGGACTCTCCTTCTGGTCTCAGACCCCGTCCTCCTGACATGGAGACGCAGGGTCCCCTGTCCTTCCCCGTCCCGCAGCTCTGATTCACGAGCTGACTCACCGGACGAGGAGGAGTCTCTACCAGGGGCTCGGACGCTACTTTATGTACCATTGATCCGTCCGTAGGTGACGCAGATGCTAATGATTGGATTGCGTCCATTATACTTGTACTGGACCTCCATCCGCCTGTATCAGGGGAGTATTCCCCGCTGGCAGAAAGGCATCAGTATACCTTAAACAGGACAAGGAGTGTGTTCCTTAACCACTCCAGTTTTCAGCCCACTGTGTCCAAGCCCACTGCCTGTCCTGTCAGACCCCAAAGCGGGGTTCTGATGACTGTTTCCCCCTCCCATCAGAGGTGGTCAAGGAGTGAGCTCATTCACCAAGGGTGGTCCCTCCGGTGTCTAGACTTTCAGCCCGGATAGTTGTATCAGTGGCTGACGGCACCTCTATAAGGATCCCACTGTACATTAATTTTGTACTGGACCTCAATCCGCCGGAGTTACCTTGCCTAGGAGAACACAGAGTGTGTTCCTTAACCACTCCAGTTTTCAGGCCACCGTGACCAAGCCCAGGGTCCGCTCTGACAGTCGCTTCCCTTGAAGCGTGGTTCTGAGGACTGTTTTTCCCTTTCCACCAGTGGTGGTCAAGGAGTGGGCTCATTCACCAAAGGTGGCTCAGCCCGGACCGTTATGTCAGTGGCTGATGGCTCCTCACTTAAGGTTTTGCGGCCCGCCAGGTTGTCCTTCTGACCAAATCTGTATGGGGGCGGCAGGAGCTTCGTTCTCCTCAGCTTTACAGCAGTGCGGGTTTTTTTGTAGCCTTCTCTGCTTCTCTAGAGGAGATGCATTCCCTCACAGGGACTCTATGCCCGAAATAGTTGCCTGAACTTCCAGACTTCAGTCTTTTCATCCTATGCCATGTCTGCCATGCTGGACACCGCACTGCGGTGGCCTCGGCTAATTTCCTCGCTATCCGCAGGCTCCTGTGGCTTCGGAAATGGAAGGCAGATGCTTCTATAGAAGTTCCTTGCTGGGCTCCCTTTTGTTGGGACCAGTCTCTTCGGAACCAACTGGATGAAATTAAGGAAGCTCTTGGCGGGAAGAGTTCTTCCATGCCACAAACCTAAACCAGGAAACCTGTCCAGGGCAGGAATCAGTTGAGGTTTCGTTTTTTTCGTTCCTCCATCTGATCGTTCTCTAAGCCCTCGGCCTCGTCCACTAGCTCGGCCAAGGTTCATAAACCCAAATGGCGCTCGAAGCTGCGTCTTCAGAAAACCGCAGGAGATGCTGCCACTGAGTCAGCTTCCTCCGAGCTATCTAGCCACGCCAACAACGTCCTTGGTCGGTGGCAGGCTCTCCCACTTGGCGACGTATGGTTTTAACACGTCTCCGTTCAGTGGGTGCGGGATTATATCTCCCATGGCTACAGGATAGAATTCTATCCACCCGCCAAACAGATTTTTTCTGTCAACTCCCCCCGGCTCCAAGGCCGCCGCCTTCTCACAGGCCGTGGCATTCTTGCAGGCCAATGGAGTAATTGTACCGGTTCCCGACTGGGAACGGTTCTGAGATTTCTGGTTAATTCTATTCCTAGTCCCCGAAGAGGGCGGTGCCTTCCGACCTGTATCTTAAGCTTTTCAAGCATGTTCAGGTGGGGCGTTTTCACATGGAGTCTCGGTCTTGTTCCGTGTGTTTTTCACCGGATCAATCAATAACCCAAGGAGATTCCCTAGCATCCATCGGCATCAGAGATGCCTATCTGCAGGTGCCAATCGCAGTTTCACACCAGCGTTGGCTACATTTTGCTATCGGAGTGGTCCAATTCGTGGCTCTTCCCTTGGGGTTAGCCACGGCCCCTCGAGTATTCTCAAGGTTGGGGCAGCTGTGATTAGGGTCCTGCACCTCTAGGGTTTGGCAGTGATCTTTTGCCCTGGACGGTCTTCTTGTCGGGGCTTCATCCAGTGCAGACTCTTAGCAGAGTGCTTCGCTCACTCTCGCCACTCTAACCAATTCGGGTGGCTTGTCATTCTGTCCAAGTCCACTCTGACTTCGAACCAGAAGTTCCCGTTCCCAGGGACGCAATTCGAGACTCTGTCGGCACTTGTGAAGCTGCCCTTAGTCAAACAGTAGTCCCTCCGCTGGCGGTCGACGTCGTTCTATCAGGCACCGAATACAGGTACTGGTCAGATGGTGGCGTCAATGGAAGCGATTCCCTTGCCCAGTTTCCCCTGCGTCCTCTGAGGCTGGATGTTTCCGCTGTACAAGCGAACTTCCTCCTTCCACGGGGTGGTGGCTTCGCCACAGACCAGGGGCTCGTTTCAGTGGTGGCTTCGGCCACTCTGTCTCAGGGACGCTTCCTTCCTGGCCCCGTCCCGGGTGATCCTCACCGGGATGCTAGTCTATCCGCCTTGGGAGCAGTATATCTCCACCGTGTAGCGCAGGGCGCTTGGACTCTGTCCGAATCAGCCCTCTGGATCAATGTGCTGGAAATCAGAGCTGTATTTCTAGCTCTCTAAGCCTTTCACCATCTGTTGGCGGCTAGGCACATTCGAGTCCAGTCGGACAACGTGACAGCGTTTACCTACATCAACTCCAGGGCGGGACACTCAGCCGCCTGGCAATGTCGGCGGCTCAACGTATTCTTCAGTGGACGAGGGACTCCTAGTCCACCGTATCCGCAGCCCACATCCTAGACGTGAAAACTGCGAGGCAGACTATTTCAGCTGTCCAACCGTGGTCCACGATCCTCAGGTTTTGCGGCAGACGCACTGGTTCATGTTTGGTCCCAGCTTCGTCTCTCTTACGTGTTTCACCCTCTAGCTCTTGTCCAGAGTCCTGCGCAAGATCAGTAAAGAGGGCCGTCGGGTCATTCTCATACTCCAGACTGACCCAGGCAAGCTTGGTACCCTGACCTGCTCCATCTGTTCGTAGTGTTGCCATGGCATCTTCCGGACCGTCCAGACCTTCTCTCAAAAGGTCCGTTTTTTCCGCCAGAATTCTGGACTCTCAGATTAACGGCGTGGCTCTTGAGTCCTGGATCTTGACGACTTCTGGTATCCCTCCTGAAGTCATCTCCACTATGACTCGAGCTCCAAAGTGTCCTTTGGCCTTTTGGCCTTGCCGACCCTCCTGTCCCTTCCACAGTCCGGTCTACAGCTAGGACTATCCCTCATTAAGGGACAGGTCTCAGCTCTGTCAGTGTGTGCCAGCGGCGTATCGTCCGGCTGGCTCCGGTGCGCTCCTTCAAGGGCGCATCTCACATCATTCCGCCTTACCGGCGGCCTATGGAGCCCTGGGACCTTAATCCGGTCCTCACGGTTTCCGGAAACCCCCCTTTGAGCCTCTTAGGGAGGTTTCTTTGTTTCATCTTTCACAGAAAGTAGTCTTTCTAGTGGCCATAATTTCCCGCCAGAGAGTCTCTGTTTTGGCTGCACTCTCTTCGGAGTCACCCCCTTTTTCTTCAGCGCTCTATTGGGAGACCCAGACGATTGGGGTATAGCTACTGCCCTCTGGAGGCCACACAAAGCACTACATTAAAAGTGCAAGGCCCCTCCCCCTCTGGCTATACCCCCCCCGTGGTATCACGGGTTCTCCAGTTTTAGCTTTGTGTGCGAAGGAGGTCAGACATTCCATGCATAGCTCCACAGATTTTAGTCAGCAGTAGCTGCTGACTGTTTCGGATGGAAGAAAAGAGGACACATATAGTGTCCCCAGCATGCTCCCTTCTCACCCCTGGATGGTGTTGTAAGGTTGAGGTACCTATTGCTGGTACAGGGCTGGAGCCTGACATGCTGTTTTCCTTCCACATCCCCTGGTAGGGCTCTGTGGAAGTGGGATCCTGCCGGCCTCTCAGCTCTGATGCCGGGCTCCATCCACAGACCCATTAGAACCTGATGGAGACGGAGCAGGAGTACGATCAGGGACAGGCCCTGCATCATACAGGTACTCTGTGTCCCCGGCAGGCACAGACACACTCCGGGCTGGCTGGGTGTTGTAGTGCGCCGGGGACCGCAACGTGGAGTTGGTGTCCCTACAGATTACTGGGGGATTGTTTGTGTTTGGGAACGCAGCGCCGACCCCCTCTGGACCGGGCGGCGCTGCTGTGACTTGTGGTGCGCCGGGGATCCGCCGTCCGCGCTTTTACGGCGGCGGCGGTTATAAATTTAGTCCCCGGCTTTTTGGGCCTAGGACGCCGGCACCTCCGTTTTGTTCCCGCCCCCACCCTGTCATTCAGGGTAGGGGAGAGACGCTGTTCGCTAGCAGCGACGAGGGCTGGAGCCTGATTTACATGCTCCAGCCCTCTCACTTGGCACAGAGGGAAGCAGGCTTCCCGCTCTTGGCCAGGAACGCCCAGGGCCCGCCCCCCTTCCTCTCTCGAGACGCCGGCAGCCATTACATGCATGCCTGGCTGGAGGAAGGACGCAAGGCTCTGGGAGACCTGGACTAGGGGCTATCTGGCGACCACACACCCGCTTTTTAAGCGGGCGGTAAGCGATTTTTCTGTGCTGGTCCCTCTAGTGCCTCACTGTGTATCAGTGTACTGGGTACAGATATATAGATATTGTATTTCTTGCACTGTGAGGTGCGCTTCTGGCTGCATATCCCAGATCGCTCTGTGGAAGCAGCAACATGTCATCCTCAAAACGCAAGGCGGCCAAGGCAAAAAGGGCTGTGTATACTGCGTGTGCTGCATGTGGGGCTAATCTACCAGCAGGCTCCGATGACCCCCATTGTGTGCAATGCTCCGACCCGGTGCTGCTTCGCCAGCCGGAGTCAGGAGAGGTAGCGACCCAGGCTGAGACGCTTGTAAGTTCTGCCCCGGTGACAGGGACAGACTTTGCAGTTTTTGCAGATAATATGTCTGTGTCTATGGCAAAAATCCTTGAAACCCTGCAATCTATGCATGGGGCTCAGTCTCTGGGCACGGCGAGGCCTCTGTCCTCAGGTCCCCCTTACTTGGAATGTATCCAGCCCACAGGGGGGTCCCCGGCTTCACAGGCCGAGGATTATGACTCAGATGATGGCCCCAGCCACCCTAAGCGAGCTCGCTGGGAAAGACCCTCGACGTCTTCACACTGCTCAGGGTCTCAGCGCAATCAGTCTCCCTGTGATGTGTCTGATGAGAGTGATCAGGAATCCACTCCTGGAACCCCTCTCAACCTGGATACCCCTGATGGGGACGCCATGGTAAACGACCTTATCTCAGCCATCAATAGGCTGTTGGATATTTCTCCCCCAGCCCCTTCAGCAGAAGAGGCGGCTGCGGAGCAGGAAAAGTTTCGTTTCCTTTATCCCAAGCGTAAATTGAGTGCTTTGTTAGATCACTCTGACTTCAGAGAATCAATCCAGAAGCACGACGCTCACCCAGAAAGGCGTTTCTCTAAACGATCTAAAGATACGCGTTTCCCTTTCCCCCCTGAGGTGGTCAAGCGCTGGACACAGTGTCCAAAGGTAGACCCCCCGATTTCCAAGCTTGCAGCTAGATCCATAGTTGCAGTGGAGGATGGCGCTTCACTTAAAGATGCCAATGACAGACAGATGGACCTTTGGTTAAAATCTGTCTATGAAGCTATCGGCGCGTCGTTTGCTCCGGCATTCGCAGCCGTATGGGCACTCCAGGCTATTTCAGCTGGCTTAGCAAAAGTGGATGCTATCATGCATCCAGCAGTGCCGCAAGTGGCGCACCTTACCACGCAGATGTCGGCGTTTGCGTCTTACGCTATCAATGCGGTCCTAGAATCTACCAGTCGCACCTCAATGGCGTCCGCCAATTCGGTAGTTTTGCGCAGAGCCTTGTGGTTAAAGGACTGGAAAGCAGATGCTGGTTCCAAAAAATGTTTAACCAGTTTGCCTTTGTCTAGAGATAGACTGTTTGGCGAGCCATTGGCTGACATCATTAAGCAGTCCAAGGGTAAAGACTCCTCTTTACCACAACCCAGAACATCCAAACCTCAGCAGAAAAAGTGGCAGCAGAGGTTTCAGTCCTTTCGAGGTTCGGGCAAGACACCATTTACCTCGTCCAAAGGGACTCAGAGGACGCAAAGAAACTCAGATTCGTGGCGGACTCACACACGCCCCAAGAAAGCAAATGGAGGTACCGCTTCCAAAGCGGCTACCTCATGACTTCCAGCCCCCCCCCTCCGCATCGCCGGTCGGGGGCAGGCTCTCCCGCTTTTCCGGCATTTGGATGTCACAGGTCAAAGACCGGTGGGTGACGGACATTTTGTCTCGCGGGTACAGAATCGAGTTCAATTCTCGTCCTCCAGCTCGGTTCTTCAGAACCTCCCCACGTCCAGACCGAGCAGATGCTCTGCTGCAGGCGGTGGATTCCCTAAAAGCGGAAGGAGTGGTTATCCCAGTCCCTCCTCAGGAACAAGGGCAAGGGTTTTACTCCAATCTCTTTGTGGTTCCAAAAAAGGACGGCTCGTTCCGTCCTGTTCTGGACCTAAAACGGCTCAACAAACATGTGCACGCCAGGAGGTTCCGGATGGAAACCCTCCGCTCTGTCATTGCCTCAATGTCCAGAGGAGACTTCCTTGCCTCAATAGACATCAAAGATGCTTATCTCCACGTGCCAATTGCTACAGAACATCAACGTTTTCTACGTTTTGTGATAGGAGACGACCATTTTCAGTTCGTAGCTCTTCCATTTGGTCTGGCGACAGCCCCACGGGTCTTCACCAAGGTCATGGCGGCGGTGGTAGCAGTCTTGCACTCTCAGGGACACTCGGTGATCCCTTACCTAGACGACTTATTGGTCAAAGCTCCCTCTCAGGAGGCATGTCAGCACAGCCTGAATGCTACGCTGGAGACTCTACAGTCTTTCGGATGGATCATCAACTTTCCAAAGTCGATCCTATCACCGACTCAGTCACTAACGTATCTTGGCATGGAGTTTCATACTCTAGCAGCGATAGTGAAGCTTCCGCTGGACAAGCAGCGGTCACTACAGACAGGGGTGCAATCTCTTCTGCAGGGCCAGTTGCATCCCTTGCGGCGCCTCATGCATTTCCTAGGGAAGATGGTGGCAGCCATGGAAGCAGTTCCCTTTGCGCAGTTTCATCTGCGCCCACTTCAATGGGACATTCTCCGCCAATGGAACGGGAAGTCAACGTCCCTGGACAGGAAAGTCTCGCTTTCCCAGACGGCCAAAGACTCTCTACAATGGTGGCTCATTCCCACCTCATTGTCTCAGGGAAGATCCTTCCTGCCCCCATCCTGGGCAGTAGTCACGACAGATGCGAGTCTGTCAGGGTGGGGAGCAGTATTTCTCCACCACAGGGCTCAGGGGACGTGGACTCCGCAGGAGTCCACCCTTCAGATCAATGTTCTGGAGATCAGAGCAGTGTATCTTGCTCTACTGGCCTTCCAACAGTGGCTGGAAGGAAAGCAGATCCGAATCCAATCGGACAACTCCACAGCGGTGGCATACATCAACCACCAAGGAGGGACGCGCAGTCGGCAAGCCTTCCAAGAAGTCCGGCGCATTCTAATGTGGGTGGAGGACAGAGCATCCACCATATCCGCGGTTCACATCCCAGGCGTAGAAAACTGGGAAGCAGACTTCCTCAGTCGCCAGGGCATGGACGCAGGGGAATGGTCCCTTCACCCGGACGTGTTTCAGGAAATCTGTCGCCGCTGGGGAGTGCCGGACGTCGACCTAATGGCATCCCGGCACAACAACAAGGTCCCGGCATTCATGGCGAGGTCGCGCGATCAAAGAGCTCTGGCGGCAGACGCCTTGGTTCAAGATTGGTCGCAGTTTCAGCTCCCATACGTGTTTCCGCCTCTGGCGCTCTTGCCCAGAGTGCTACGCAAGATCAGATCCGAGTGCAGCCGCGTCATACTCGTCGCTCCAGACTGGCCGAGGAGGTCGTGGTATCCGGATCTGTGGCATCTCACGATCGGTCGACCGTGGTCACTGCCAGACCGACCAGACTTACTGTCCCAAGGGCCGTTTTTCCATCAGAATTCTGCGGCCCTGAACCTGACTGTGTGGCCATTGAGTCCTGGATCCTAGCATCTGCTGGATTATCTCAGGGAGTCGTTGCCACAATGAGACAAGCTAGAAAGTCGAATTCGGCTAAGATCTACCACAGAACGTGGAAGATTTTCTTGTCCTGGTGCTCTGCTCAGGGAGTGTCTCCCTGGCCTTTTGCATTGCCCAAGTTTCTTTCCTTCCTGCAATCGGGGTTAGAAAAGGGCTTGTCGCTCAGCTCCCTTAAAGGGCAAGTTTCGGCACTATCCGTGTTTTTTCAGAAGCGTCTAGCACGTCTTCCTAAGGTGCGCACGTTCCTGCAGGGGGTCTGTCATATTGTGCCCCCGTACAAGCGACCGTTAGATCCATGGGATCTGAACAGGGTACTAGTTGCTCTCCAGAAGCCGCCCTTCGAGCCTCTGAAGGAAGTTTCCTTTTCTCGGCTGTCGCAGAAAGTGGCGTTTCTTGTTGCGATCACATCGCTTCGGCGAGTGTCTGAGCTGGCAGCTCTGTCATCTAAGGCTCCCTTCCTGGTGTTCCACCAGGACAAGGTTGTGCTGCGCCCCATTCCGGAGTTTCTTCCTAAGGTCGTATCCTCTTTTCATCTTAATCAGGATATTTCCTTGCCTTCTTTTTGCCCTCATCCGGTTCACCGGTATGAAAAGGCCTTACGTTTGCTAGATCTGGTGAGAGCACTCAGAATCTACATTTCCCGCACGGCGCCCATACGCCGTGCCGATGCACTTTTCGTCCTTGTCGCTGGTCCGCGCAAGGGGTTGCAGGCTTCTAAAGCCACCCTGGCTCGATGGATCAAAGCACCAATTCTAGAGGCCTACCGTTCTGCGGGGCTTCCGGTTCCTTCAGGGCTAAAAGCCCACTCCACCAGAGCCGTGGGTGCGTCCTGGGCATTACGTCACCAGGCTTCGGCTCAACAGGTGTGCCAGGCAGCTACCTGGTCCAGTCTGCACACTTTCACCAAGCATTATCAGGTGCATACCTATGCTTCGGCGGATGCCAGCTTAGGTAGAAGAGTCCTGCAGGCGGCAGTGACACCCCCGTAGGGGAGGGCTGTTTTGCAGCTCTAACATGAGGTATTTATTTACCCACCCAGGGACAGCTTTTGGACGTCCCAATCGTCTGGGTCTCCCAATAGAGCGCTGAAGAAGGGAATTTTGTTACTTACCGTAAATTCCTTTTCTTCTAGCTCTTATTGGGAGACCCAGCACCCGCCCTGTTGTCCTTCGGGATGTTTTTTTGTTGTTTGCGGGTACACATGTTGTTCATGTTGAACGGTTTTTCAGTTCTCCGATGTTATTCGGAGTTAATTTGTTTAAACCAGTTATTGGCTTCCTCCTTCTTGCTTTGGCACTAAAACTGGAGAACCCGTGATACCACGGGGGGGGTATAGCCAGAGGGGGAGGGGCCTTGCACTTTTAATGTAGTGCTTTGTGTGGCCTCCAGAGGGCAGTAGCTATACCCCAATCGTCTGGGTCTCCCAATAAGAGCTAGAAGAAAAGGAATTTACGGTAAGTAACAAAATTCCCTTCTTTGTTTTTTTTCATCAAGACAAGGTGGTCTCCGTCCGACTCCGGACTTTCTCCCTAAGGTGGTTGCTGCTTCCACCTTAACCGGGGCATTTTTCCTGCCTTCCTTTTGTCCGGCTCCTGTTGCATATCCTGGATCTGGTGCGGGCGCTCCGGATCTATGTGTCTCGCACCGCCGTTATTAGGCGGTGCACCTCTCTCTGGTGCTGACCACTAGTCAGCGTAGCGGTCTCTCGGCATCTAAGCCGACCCTGGTTCGTTGGCTTAGGTCGGCCATTTCCGATGCCTATAAGTGTACTCAAGTGCCTTCCCCGCCGGGGATCAGGGCACACTTGATCAGAGCTGTCGGTGCCTTTTGGGCTTTCAGGCACCAGGCTACGGCTCAGCAGGTCTGTCAGACTGCCACTCGGATTAGTCTGCATACTTTTTCGAAGCACTACCCAAGGCATGCTCATGCTTTGGCAGACGCGGGCTTGGGCAGACGCATCTTTCAGGCGTCTGTCGCCCATTTGTGAAGTTAGGTTCGCCTGCTTCTCAGTTTGTCTGTTTATTCCCACCCATGGACTGCTTTAGAACGTCCCATGGTCTGGGTCTCCCATAGGAACGATAAAGAAAAAGAGAATTTTGTTACTTACCGTAAATTCTTTTTCTTATAGTTCTGTCATGGGAGACCCAGCACCCTCCCTATTGCCTGTTGGCAGGTTTCTTGTTCCGTGTGTCTTCACCGGCTGTTGTTGTTGTAGACAGAGGTTCCGGTTTTTCCGGGTTTTATTCTGTCTCTACTTGTGGGTGGATGTCCTCCTTCAGCTTTTGCACTAAACTGGCTAGGACTGGCTAGCAGGGGGTGTATATGCTAGGAGGGAGGAGCTACACGTTTTGAGTGTAGTACTTTGTGTGTCCTCCGGAGGCAGAAGCTATACACCCATGGTCTGGGTCTCCCATGACGGAACTATAAGAAAAAGAATTTACGGTAAGTAACAAAATTCTCTTTTTTTTTTTTTTAACCCCTTCAGCCCCCAGCCTATTTTGACCTTACTGACCTCGCCATTTTGCGCAATTCTGACCAGTGTCCCTTTATGAGGTTATAACTCTGGAACGCTTAAACGGATCCTGACGATTCTGAGATTGTTTTTTGTGACATATTGTATTTTATGAAAGTGGTAAGTTTAAGCCGATATTTTTTGCGTTTATTTTTTAAAGTTTCGGAAATTTGGCGAAAATTTTGAAAATTGCGCAATTTTCAAAATTTTTAATTTTATGCCCATAAATCTGAGAGATAAGTCACACAAAATAGGTAATAAATTACATTTCCCACATGTCTACTTTAAATCAGCGCAATTTTAGAAACAATTTTTTTTTTTTCGTTAGGAAGTTAGAAGGGTTCAAAGTTCATCAGCAATTTTTTTCATTTTTCCAACAAAATTTACCCAAAACATTTTTTTAGGGACCACATCACATTTAGAGTGACTTTAAAAAGCCTATGCGACCCAATACCCAAAAGTGACCCCATTCTAAAAACTGCACCCCACACTCTACTCAAAACCATATCCAAGAAGTTTATAAACCCTTTACATGCTTCACAGGAACCAAAGCAATGTGGAAGGAGAAAATGAAAAATTTAAATTTTTACACAAAAATGTTACTGTAGCTATAAAATTTAGCATTTTCACAAGGGTATCAGGAAAAAATACACCATAAACTTTATTATGCAATTTCTCCTGAGTACACAGATACCTCATATGTGGTGGAAATCAAATGTTTGGGCGCACAGCAGGGCTCGGAAGGCAAGGAGCGCTTTTTGACTTTTCAAACGCAAAATTGTCTGGAATCGTTAGTGCCATGTTGCGTTTGGAGACCCCCTGAGGTGCCTAACCAATGGAGCTCCCCCACAAGTGACCCCATTTTGGAAACTAGACCCCTCATGGAATTTAGATGTTTAGTGAGCCCTTTGAACCCCTGGGGGCTTCACAGAAGTTTATAACGTTGAGCCGTGAAAATAATTTTTTTTTTTTTTTTTTTTACCACAAAATTGTTACTTCAGCCAGGTAGCTTTTTTTTCACAAGGTTATCAGATAAAATTACACCATAACATTTTTTGTGCAATTTCTCCTGAGTACACAGCTCATATATGGTAGAAATCAAATGTTTGGGCACACAGCAGGGCTCGGAAGGCAAGGAGCGCTTTTTGACTTTTGGAGCTAATTTTCCATTGAAAAACTCAAATGGTGCTCCTTCCATTCCGAGCCCTGCTGTACACCCAAACAGTAATTTATGACCACATATGAGGTATTTGTGTGTGTACTCAGGAGAAATTGCCCAACAAATTTTAGGATCCATTTTAGGCTGGTTTCACACTACGTTTATTTAACATCCGTCCTTAACGTTATTTTAGCGGAAATACGGATCCTGCTTTTACAGCAAATAACGTATGCAAACGCATCTGTTATTTTGCAGGATCCTGTCACTGGATGTTTAGGGGCGGCCATTGGAGTCATGTGATCGGGAGTGAGGGGAACTAGACTGGGAGCCGGCTTCTGACAGCTGCAGACGCTGGTAACCAAGGTAAACATCGGCCTTGGATACCCGATATTTATCTTGGTTACGAGTGTCTGCAGCTGCTAGGAGCAGGGCTGCCTGCACACGTAACCAACGTAAACATCGGGTAACTAAGAGAAGTGGTTACCCGATATTTACCTTGGTTACGAGTGTCCGCAGCTCTCAGGTGGGAGAGAGAGGAAGGGGAGGAAGGGGGAAAGACAGAGATAGAGAGAGAGAGAGGGTGAGGGAGGGAGGAGGAGAGAGAGACAGATCACGCGAGACTCGTTCTGCGCATGCTCAGTACTTTCTGGGCATGCTCAGTACAAAAGCAGGATCCTGTCTATCAGCACGCCAGCGTTCACCTGCGTTCGCGTGCTGTTTAGTCAGGATCCAGCGATTTGCAGTATTTGGACGCAGCTCAAAAACGCTACAAGTAGCGTTTTTGAAACATGTTAAAAAACTGCAAGTCACTGGATCCTCACTATAACGCACGCAAACGCAGGTGAACGGATGTTAACGCGAGTCCATTGCAAATGCATTGAAATGAAAACGCATTTGCACTGGATCCGCTTTTCCGCTAAAAAAACGTTATGGACGGATGTTAAATAAACGTAGTGTGAAACCAGCCTTATCCTGTTGCCCATGGGAAAAAGAAAAAATTGAGGCTAAAAGAAAATATTTGTGAAAAAAAGTTTTTTTTTTTTCATTTTTACGGGTCAATTTGTGAAGCACCTGGGGGTTCAAAGTGCTCACTTTGCATCTAGATAAGTTCCTTGGGAGGTCTAGTTTTCATAATGGGTCACTTGTGGGAGAGCACCAATGTTTAGGCACACAGGGGCTCTCCATACGCAACATGGTGTCTGCTAACAATTTGAATAGAAAATTATCTCCAATTGTTAGCGGACACCATGTCGCCTAAGGAGAGTATGTAGTATGTCAGGTTGGTGTGTGTGGTATAGTGTACACCACACACACCATCCTGACATACACCACACACCATCCTGACATAGTGTATGTTAGGTTGGTGTGTGTATTGTAGTATACATCAGGTTAGTGTGTGTGGTGTTTACTACACCAGACACATCAACCTGAGGTAGACTACACCACACACCAACCTAACATACAGTATGTCAGGATGGTGTGTGGTGTAGTCTACGTTAGGTTGAGGTGTCTGGTGTAGTAAACACCACGCACACCAACCTGATGTATACTACACTACACACACCAACCTGACATACGCTACGTCAGGTTCGTGTGTGATTTATTGTACGTCAGGTTAGTGTGCGGTATAGTGTAGTGTACGTCAGGTTGATGTGTGGTGTAGTGTATATACCACACACAACTTGATGTACACTACAACACACACACACCAACCTGACATAGTGTATGTCAGGTTGGTGTAGTGTAGGTCAGTTTGGTGTGTGGTGTAGTGTACATCAGGTTGGTGTGTGTGTGTGTGTGTGGTGTTGTGTATGTCAGGCTGGTGTGGGTGAGTTCTGTAGGGGAATGTCAGGATGTGTTTAGTCCAAGGACATGTGATGAATTCTGAAGCATTCATTCAAACACAGTCCAGGTTTTTCAGGACACGTTTCCAATTGGAATCGCGTCTCCTTTCTTATCCCCTTTTTATAGCAGACCCAGCACCTTTTTCTTGATATTCCCTCACCGGGAAAATGTTGCCCTGGTACCATACGGGAAACTTGAGTTCTTGAGGTGCTGGGGCCTGCTCCTTCCTCATCTCCAAACATGAGGGCCTTTATCACCGCCTCCTGGAACTGAAGGAAGGTGTTGTTGGTCTGGCCTGCACATCGTGAGAGCACGTATGCGTTATACAGTGCCATCTGTACGATATGCACGGCCAGCTTCTTGTACCACACCTTCGCCTTCCGCATGGCACCATAGGGCTGGAGGACTTGATCAGAAAGATCAACTCCCCCCATGTGCTTGTTGTACCCCAGGGCACAGTCCGGTTTGTAGACCTGTGCTGAGGAACCTCTAACGGTGGTGGCCGTGGTGCCGGGACCATGGATTGTTGTCAAGAAAAAGACATCCCTTTTGTCTTTGAACTTGACCACAACCATGTTGCCACTACATTGGGCTCGGCTCTCACCCTTAGGGAGAGGCTGCTTAACTAGCGACAAAGGGAGACCCCTCTGGTTTCTGCGCACAGTACTGCAAGCGGCGGTGGTTCTGGCAGAGAGGGATTGAAAGAGTGGGATGCTTGTGTAAAAGTTATCAACGTACAGATGGTAACCTTTATCAAGCAGTGGGTGGATCAGATCCCACACTATTTTCCCACTCACCCCCAGAGTAGGTGGGCATTCTGGGCGCTGGATCCTGCTATCCTTCCCTTGGTAAACTCTAAAGCTGTGAGTGTACCCTGATGTACTCTCACACAGCTTGTATAGAGTTTTATCCCATACCTGGCCCTTTTACTTGGCAGGTGCTGACGGAATTGAAGCCTCCCTTTGAAGTGGATGAGGGATTCATCCACACAAATTTCCCTTTTGGGAATGTACACTTCAGCAAACTTGATGCTGAAGTGCTCGATGACCGGTCGAATTTTGAACAGTCTATCAAAATTCGGCTCATCGCGGGGAAGGCTGTCCGCATTGTCCCTAAAATGAAGAAACCTATGAACGGCCTCAAACCGTTTGCGGGTCATGACCATGCCAAATATTGGAGTTTGATATAAAATATCAGTACTCCAGTATTGGCGAATTTGTGGTTTCTTCACAATCCCCATGTGAAGGACCAGTCCCCAATATTTCATCATTTCTACTGAGTCAATGGGACTCCAAGTAGAATATGATGAATTTGGGTTTTCGGACAAAAATTGCTGGGCGTACAGGTTAGTTTGCTCCACCATAAGACTGACAATTGACTCAGAGAAATAGACTTTGAAAAAGTGTATTTCTCTGAGGTTGGCAGTCTCGAACTGGATTCCTGATTGGGGAACGAAATCAGGAATCCGTGGAGCAAAATTTTCAGGGACAGGGGTCCAGATGGGGGCACTAGTGCTAGGTTGAGTATGACTAGCACTAGGTTGGGGGGTACTCACACTTGGCTGTGGTTCTTCTCCCACGGCCTCCGGCTCTTCTCCCACGGCCTCCGGCTCTTCTCCCACGGCCTCCGGCTCTTCTCCCACGGCCTCCGGCTCTTCTCCCACGGCCTCCGGCTCTTCTCTCACGGCCTCCGGACAATCTCTTGTCCTGCGACGTCTTCGTGGCGGAGAGTCTGTGTCACTGAAGGAGGAAGAGTGGGAGGAATAGAGAAAAGTGGGGTCCTCTCCCTCACTATCGGCTTCGGAGGCATATGCCTCCTCAGCTGAGTACGCCCTTTGTGACCGGGATGAGCGGGACATTTTGTGTGTGTGTGTGTGTGTGTGTGTGTGTGTGTCCGCAGGCAGGCCGCGGGCAGTCAGGCGCACGGAGGGCAGGCCGCGGGCAGTCAGGCGCACGGAGGGCAGGCCGCGGGCAGTCAGGCGCACGGAGGGCAGTCAGGCGATCACTGGGGCACAGGGGTGATTACAAGGCACAGGGGGGTGATTACAGGGCACAGGAGGGTGATTACAGGGCACAGGGGGGTGATCTGATCAGTGGTGCAGGGGAACTGCTCACTGGCAGCAGCAGGGGCCCTCACAGCACTCAGGACGCTGGCAGAAGCAGGGCAGTGAGTGATCACAGGGCAGGGAGGAGGGAGCTGAGGTCGGGGTGGGGGGCTGGAATTGGATGACAGGGGGGTGGAATCGGACGCCCGGGGGGGGGGAGGGTAGTGTAATCGGACGACGGGGGGAGCGGAGATCGGGGTGGGTGTGGGATCGGATGGCAGAGGGAAGTGGGGGACAAATACTACCGGATGGCAGCGCAGTGATCAGCGGCGGCGGGAGATCGCGGCAGCAGCAGTAGGGGACCTCGCTCTTCGCCTTCCACGGACAGGATGAGGCTGAAGGAGGAGGGCACCCACTGGTCACACCGCCCCTCCACATCTGATTGGATGGATAGCGTCACATGGACGCTAGCTCCAATCAGATCGGGGGAGGTGGCACAGAGTTCATTCTGCTCCAGCCAATGGCTGATGATATTGCATCATCAGCCATGGCTGGATTGTAATATTTCACCAAGTTTGATTGGTGAAATATTACAATCGTTCTGATTTGAATGTGAAAGTGACACTTTCAACAGCCAATCAGAGCGATCGTAGCCACGGGGGGGCAAAGCCACCCCCCCGGGCTCAACTACAAGTCCTCATGTACCTGCAGCGCTGGTGACATTTCAGTGAACTCGGTCACCAGTGCTGCAGGAACGTAAACCCGCCTACGCATACGGTGCGTCAAAGGTCGGGAAGGCACAAGGTTTCATGACGCATATGGTGCGTCAAGGGTCGGGAAGGGGTTAAAGGGGTACTTAAGAGAATACATAATCAGAATCACCGTAGGTACATCAGTAAATCGCCAGAACTGATTTGGAGAGTTTCTTCTGCAAAAAAAAAATAAAAAAATTAATGTCAACACACTCTTAACTTGCACAATTTCTGCTCCAAAAACTGTAGAAATGGCCAAATCTTTCTCAGTCTGAAAATACCAAGTTTTAAGGATTTTTGAATTGTACTATTTTGGACTACATGTGTAGAATGTTGGAACCACCTTCAGTACATGAATACAGCCTCAGAACCACTATTCGTTCATAGTTCACAGAATAACGATGATTAATTGAATATAGCACCAATACTACCATCAGTACATGAATACATCAACAATCTTAGATCGGAGATCAATTGCAATGTCAAGTGAGCCCATATGCATTTCAGTGGTTAGCACTGCAGTCTTGCAGCGCTGAGGTCCTGGGTTCAAATCCCACCAAGGACACCATCTGCAAGGAGTTTGTATGTTCTCCCCGTGTTTGTGTGGGTTTCCTCCGGGTACTCCAGTTTCCTCCCACACTCCAAAAACATACAGTTAGGGACCTTAGATTGTGAGCCCCATTGCGGACAGTGATGCCAATGTATGTAAAGTGCTATGGAATTAATAGCGCTATATAAATGAATAAATTATTATTATTATTATTATTATTATTATTATTATTATGAACCTACAACTCCCAATATGTCCTTAACAATAATGAGGAACTGGGAGTTGTTACCAGGCATCGTCAGACTATGGACCATACAGGAATCACAGTACTGATGAGATACAAGGAATATTACAAATAATCATTTACATTCATGTACCTTTTAGTATGGATTAGTTTTGGATTGCGAGTACCTTCTGGGCTGCTTTCCTGAATGCTGTACATATGCTTTAATTTAAGGTAACCTTCTCAATTTGCCTAAACATTGGCCAAATCTATCAGGAGTGACAACAGAACTGATATGTATGCTGATCTTCTGAACTTTCCCTACTTTGCTTCTGATGTGAGAGCATCAGAAGTGATATGCTAATTACCCTCAGCTCATGCTTTGCTGCGAATAAGCTGAGAGTCATATGACTGTGATCTGATCTTGCGATAAGATCACAGCTGCGGAGGAGGGGGAGGGAGCACTTTCTCACTCTTCTCTGCGGTCTGTCTTTGAGCAAATCCCACTATACTTGGATGACATGCGAGTGCAGTGCGCTGTTTCATACGCACCCATAGACTCGTATGGATGCATGTGAGCAGAGACCCGCGGCCAAATGCAGCATGCTGCAATTCATTCCGCATGCCGAAATTGCATGAGAAATTAATTGCAGATGGACACTGCCCCATAGTTTTGCACTGGTGAGAGTGGAATCCGATGTTTTATTGGATTGCACTCGTCCGTGCAAAACGTAAGTGGAACCGAGGCAGAAAGGCGGATTACTGGAATACTGCTGTGAGTAAGGCCTAAGAATGAAGCACATGTACAGTGGGATAAAAATCCCAGAACACAACTTCCAGTTTGATTGAGGCTGTAAATGACAGAACAACACAGACACTGCAGAGCTGGATGTGGAGCAAATACAGCCATGCTCCCTTTACTATAACCACCCCCTGCAGCACCCCAATGACTGAGAATAAAACTATTTACCTGTTGATGACATCTATATTTGCAGGGGCTCCTGCACAAAATCTGTGACCCTTATGAATGTTGTGGAATTTGTACTGCACATCCACCATGTCTGAACATGGCTCTATACTGCTGAGAATAAGGCTGCTTTCACACATCTGTTTTTTGCAGTGCGGCACAATACGGCGCTCTGCAGGAAAAACGCAACCTTTTTTTTGCCGCCGGTTGCGTTTTTTCCACATAGACTTGCATTAGCGCCGTATTGTGCTGCATGGCCTTGCGTTGCGTCCGGGTTTTGCCGGATGTGGCATATTTAGCCATGCGGCGGCCGGATGGAACGTTGCCTGGCACATTTTTTTTGTGCGGCGAAAAAAACGCATCCGGCGCAATTTACAATGCAAGCCTATGGACGCCGGATGCGGCATCCTGCGGCAATGCATCCTGCCGCCGCATGCACTGCGCATGCTCAGTATCAAGCCGCATCCGTCAAAAAACGAACGGACCGCATGGAAAAACATATGCAACGGATACGTTTTTTTCGCTGCATCCGTTGCATAGGTTTTTGAGCAACACTGCTAAAACCGGATGTGTGAAAGCAGCCTAACTGGAAAGTTATTTGTGTGCTTATGATTTGACCCTCAAGTAACTTCTATCTCCGTTAGGGCTCATGCAGATGTGAATCAGACGTGTGCTGTCTGATCTTTGATCTCACACGTTTTCAATAGAACATTATTCAGATGAGAGTAATCGCAGTATGCACTATTCTTATCCAAGCCTATGGGTGCATAAAAATAATCAGATTATACACTAAACATCTGTGTGACATCCAATTTTTTTAAGATACATTTTTGTTAAAAAATGGATCACACATTGATGTAAATGACAGACATGAATGGAACTTGGATAACGATTTGATGTTTTGTTTTTTTTTTTTTTGTTTTTTTTTTTCATCTTATATGCTGTTGGCCTAAGACCCTGTGCAGATTTTGATGCATTTTTGGTGCAGTTTGTTGCCCAAATCTGCATGTCTATCCTTATCCTAGCAAAGTCTATGGGAAAGCAGAAATGCTGTGCTCACGTTGCTTCTTTTGTCCTGGCAGCTTTTCGTGCAGAAAACAGAAAGCATGTCAATTGTTAGTCCGTTTTTTCCTGCGATTTTTACAGAGCTGTGGAGTCAGTAAGCCAAACCTCCAACTCCAACACCAATTCCTCAAATTCCCTCATTCAGATTCCGACTCCCTCTTAGGGGCACTTTGCACACAATGACATCGCAAGCCGATGCTTGCGATGCCGAGTACGATAGTCCCTGCCCCCGTCGCAGCAGCGATATCTTGTGATAGCCGCCGCAGCGAACATTAACGCTACGGCAGCTTCACATGGACTCACCTGCCTTGCGACGTCGATCTGGCCGGCGACCCGCCTCCTTATTAAGGGGGCGGGTCGTGCGGCGTCATAGCGACGTCACATGGCAGGCGACTAATAGAAGTGGAGGGGCGGAGATGAGCGGGACGTAAACATCCCGCCCACCTCTGTCCTTCCGCATAGCTGGTGTGAGCTGCAGGACGCAGGTAGATGTTCCTCGCTCCTGCGGCTTCACACACAGCGATGTGTGCTGCCGCAAGAACGAGGAACAACATCGTACCAGTCGCAGTCGCATAATTATGGAATTCCCAGACACTACACCGATGACACGATTACGACGATTTTGCGCTCGTTAATCGTATAATCTAGGATTTACACACTACGATGTCGAGTGCGATGCTGGAAGTGCGTCACTTTCGACATGACCCCTCCGACATCGCACCTGCGATGTCGTAGTGTGCAAAGTGCCCCTAACAGTTGAAACCAGAAGTTTCCATCCACTATCTATAAAGACACATCTGGCATGTTTTTCTCACTATCTGACATGACCTCGGAATAAACTTTTCCCGTTTTAGGTCAGGTATAATTACCAAAATTATGTACATTTGCCAAATGCCAGAATAATGAGAGAGAGAGAATGTTTTAAGACATTTGTATTACTTTCTGCAAATTCATAAGTTTCCATCCATTTCATTAGTTTTTGTACCATTGCCCTTAAACTGTATGATTTGGCTCAAACGTTTTGGATCTCCTTCCACAAGCTTCTCACCATAGCTGGTAGCAATTTGGTCCCATTCATCCTGATGGAACTGGTGTTACTGATCCATGTTTGTAGGTCGCCTTGCTCGCACCGGCCTTTTCAGCTTTGTCCATAAATTTGCAATAGGATTGAGATAATATATAATATTCACTTATATAGCACTATTAATGCCATAGTGCAGTCATGGCGAACCTTTTACAGGTGGAGTGCCCAAACTGTAGCCCTAAACCCAATTTTTTTTCCGAAGTGCTAACCAATCCTATTATGTAAATAATTGATTTTAACCTTACCTTTGCCGTCTTCTCTTCTCCTCAGCAGGGGGCATTACACTCATGCCTTCTTACCACACATTGCAGCTGGGCCCTTTCCAGACACAGCAGTTGATCTTTCTGGAAAAAATGGCAGCATATTAGACAGAGATTTTAGCCTGGAATGCAATCAGGTGTCACCCTGTAATCCACATCTACAGTTAGGTCCAGAAATATTTGGACAGTGACACAAGTTTTGTTATTTTAGCTGTTTACAAAAACATGTTAAGAAATACAATTATATATATAATATGGGCTGAAAGTGCACACTCCCAGCTGCAATATGAGAGTTTTCACATCCAAATCGGAGAAAGGGTTTAGGAATCATAGCTCTGTAATGCATAGCCTCCTCTTTTTAAAGGGACCAAAAGTAATTGGACAAGGGACTCTAAGGGCTGCAATTAACTCTGAAGGCGTCTCCCTCGTTAACCTGTAATCAATGAAGTAGTTAAAAGGTCTGGGGTTGATTACAAGTGTGTGGTTTTGCATTTGGAAGCTGTTGCTTGCTGTGACCAGACAACATGCGGTCTAAGGAACTCTCAATTGAGGTGAAGCAGAACATCCTGAGGCTGAAAAAAAAGAAAAAATCCATCAGAGAGATAGCAGACATGCTTGGAGTAGCAAAATCAACAGTCGGGTACATTCTGAGAAAAAAGGAATTGACTGGTGAGCTTGGGAACTCAAAAAGGCCTGGGCGTCCACGGATGACAACAGTGGTGGATGATCGCCGCATACTTTCTTTGGTGAAGAAGAACCCGTTCACAACATCAACTGAAGTCCAGAACACTCTCAGTGAAGTAGGTGTATCTGTCTCTAAGTCAACAGTAAAGAGAAGACTCCATGAAAGTAACTACAAAGGGTTCACATCTAGATGCAAACCATTCATCAATTCCAAAAATAGACAGGCCAGAGTTAAATTTGCCGAAAAACACCTCATGAAGCCAGCTCAGTTCTGGAAAAGTATTCTATGGACAGATGGGACAAAGATCAACCTGTACCAGAATGATGGGAAGAAAAAAGTTTGGAGAAGAAAGGGAACGGCACATGATCCAAGGCACACCACATCCTCTGTAAAACATGGTGGAGGCAACGTGATGGCATGGGCATGCATGGCTTTCAATGGCACTGGGTCACTTGTGTTTATTGATGACATAACAGCAGACAAGAGTAGCCGGATGAATTCTGAAGTGTACCGGGATATACTTTCAGCCCAGATTCAGCCAAATGCCGCAAAGTTGATCGGACGGCGCTTCATAGTACAGATGGACAATGACCCCAAGCATACAGCCAAAGCTACCCAGGAGTTCATGAGTGCAAAAAAGTGGAACATTCTGCAATGGCCAAGTCAATCACCAGATCTTAACCCAATTGAGCATGCATTTCACTTGCTCAAATCCAGACTTAAGACGGAAAGACCCACAAACAAGCAAGACCTGAAGGCTGCGGCTGTAAAGGCCTGGCAAAGCATTAAGAAGGAGGAAACCCAGCGTTTGGTGATGTCCATGGGTTCCAGACTTAAGGCAGTGATTGCCTCCAAAGGATTCGCAACAAAATATTGAAAATAAAAATATTTTGTTTGGGTTTGGTTTATTTGTCCAATTACTTTTGACCTCCTAAAATGTGGAGTGTTTGTAAAGAAATGTGTACAATTCCTACAATTTCTATCAGATATTTTTGTTCAAACCTTCAAATTAAACGTTACAATCTGCACTTGAATTCTGTTGTAGAGGTTTCATTTCAAATCCAATGTGGTGGCATGCAGAGCCCAACTCGCGAAAATTGTGTCACTGTCCAAATATTTCTGGACCTAACTGTACATTTCAAAGTCTGAACATCTTGAAATCCCATAAAGACATACGAGTTGCTATCCTCCCCTTTCATTGTGTAGTTATGTCCCCTTCCTGGGCCACTTCTTGGTAAACATGTCCCCCATCCTGACATATATTTACTACATTCTGGTATATTTGTCCCCATCATGGCCCCATCCTGGTAAATATACCTCATCCTGGTAAATGTCCTCCATCCTGGTAAATGTACCTTATTCTGGCATGTTCACCCATGCTGGTAAATGTACCCCATCCTGACATATTGCCCATCCTTGTAAATGTTCCCCCATCCCGGCATGTACCCCATTCCTGGTAAATGTCCTCCATCCTGGTAAATGTTCCCAATCCTGGTTAATTTACCCCCATCCAGGTAAATGTCCCCCTTCCTAGCATGTTCCCTTTCCTGGTAAATGTACCTTATCGGGGCATGTTTCCTCCATCCTTGCATGTATGTTTTCCCCATCCTGCCATGCATGTTTCCTCCATCTTGGCATGTATGTTTTCCCCATCCTGCCATGCATGTTTCCACATCCTGGCATGCATTGTTCCCCACCTTGGCATGCATTGTTCCCCATGCTGGCATGCATGTCCCCCCCCCCCGTCCCCCATGATTACAAGCATGTCACCCCCCCCCCCCCCCATGCTGGCATGCGTGTTCCCCCTCCCCATGCTGGCATGTGCGTTTCCCCACCCCATGCTGGCATGTGTGTTCCCCCTCCCCCACCCCATGCTGGCATGTGTGTTCCCCCTCCCCCACCCCATGCTGGCATGTGCGTTTCCCCACCCCATGCTGGCATGTGTGTTCCCCCTCTCCCACCCCATGCTGGCATGTGCGTTCCCCCACCCCCACCCCATGCTGGCATGTGCGTTCCCCCACCCCATGCTGGCATGTGTGTTCCCCCACCCCATGCTGGCGCTGGCACTGGTCCCCCCATCCCCACCTTGGCACAGCCGCACACGAGTTATAAAAAAAAAAAAAAAGCAACACACAACTTACCTTCCTGCACACGCTCCCCCGCTACGCGCCGCTGGGTCCTCAGTTCCCACGCGGCCAGAAGACCTCATTATGCCGGCGGCGCTCGCTGACGCTCCTCCGTCTCCTAGGCAACAGACCTGCAGCCTGGGGGAGGAAGAGTGTCAGAGCGAGGAGAAATGTCTCCTCCGCTCCAACACAGCTTTGATCTGCCGGCGCGACTGCACCAGCAGATCAAAGCACCAGGACCAGGCGACCGCACGCGTGCCAGCAGAATGGGCTGCCATCACTACCATAGTGCTTTATATAAAATACATCAGCATCAGTGATGGCCACTCCAAAACATTGACTTTGTTATCCTTAAGCCAGTATGTAACCAGTTTGGCAGTATGCTTTGGGTCATTGTCCATTTGGAAGACCCATTTCCGCTCAAGCTTTTAAGTTCCTGGCTGATATCTTGAGATGTTGCTTCAGTATTGTCACATAATCTTCTTTACTCATGATGCCATCTATTTTGGGAAGTGCACCAGTCCCTCCTGCAGCAAAACAACCCCACAACATGATGCTGCCATTCCCGTGTTTCCCAGTTGGGATGATGTTCTTCGGCTTCAAAGCCTCTCCATTTTTCCTCCAAACGTAATGATGGTCATTATGGCCAAACAGTTCAATTTTAGTTTCGCCAGATCACAGGACAGGTCTCCAGAATTTAAGGTTTTTGTTCCTCTGCATCTTATGGAATTATGGCTTCTTCCTGGCAGAGTGGCCTTTTTAGCCCATGTTGATCTTAACAGGTACCGCCAGCATCTGCACAAGGTCTTTTGCTTTTGTTCTTGGGTTGATATGCACGTATGACCAAAGCACTTCCATCTCTGGTACTCAGAATCCGTCTCCTTCCTGAGGAGTATGATTGCTAGACATTTCCATCTTGTTTGTACTTGCATATAATTGTTTGTACAGATGAACAAGGCACTTTAAAGTATCTGTAAAATGCACCCAAGGATGAACCAAACTTGTGCAAGTCCACAATTCTCTTTCTGAAATCTTTGCTGATTTCTTTTGACTTTCACTTTCCCATGATGCTACACAAAGAAGCAGTGTGTTTCAGGTGTACATTAAAATATATTCACAGGTGTGTCTCTGATTAACTCAATTGTTGCCAATAAACCTATCAGAAGCTTCCAAAGACATGACATCATATGGGCTGTCCCATATTGTTTAAAGGCATAGTATTCTTAGGGGTTGTTTACACGCTGCGACATCGCTACCGATGTCGTCGGGGTCACGACGTTAGTGACGCACATCCGGCACCGGTAGCGACATCGCAGCGTGTAACACTAATGAGCGACGATCAACGATCGCAAAATCGTTCTAAAACGGTGATCGTTGACACGTCGTTCATTTCCTTAACCCCTTCAGCCCCGGGGCACTTTCCGTTTTTGCGTTTTTGTTTTTTGCTCCCTTTCTTCCGAGAGCCGTAACTTTTTTTTATTTTTCTGTCAATCTTGCCATATGAGGGCTTGTTTTTTGCGGGACAAGTTGTACTTTTAAATGAAACCATAAGTTTTACCATATGGTGTACTGGAAAACAGCAAAAAAATTCCAACTGTGGAAAAACTGCAAAAAAAGTGTGATGGCACAATAGTTTTTGGGATGTTTTATTCACGGTGTTCACTATATGGTAAAACTGATGTGTGGGTATGATGCCTGAGGTCGGTGCGAGTTTGTAGACACCAAACATGTATAGGTTTACTTGTATCTAAGGGGTTAAAAAAAATTCACAAGCTTGTCCAGTAAAAGTGGCGTACGTTTTGCGCCATTTTTCGAAACCCATAGAGTTTTCATTTTTTGGGATCTATGGCTCAGTGACGTCTTATTTTTTGCGTCTCAAGCTGACGTTTCTAATGGTACCATTTTTGCGCAGATGCTACGTTTTAATCGCCTGTTATTGCTATTCTACTCGTAACATACAGAAACACATGTCAGCTGTTGAAAACAGCTGATATGTGCGCTGATCGACGCCGCCTGCCCGTGGCAGGGGGCGGGGCTTAATGGGACACGCTCCATGACTGATAAATCCGTCCATGGTCGTGAAGGGGTTAATATCGTTGCTGCTGCAGGTACAATGTTGTTCGTCGTTCCTGCGGCAGCACACATCGCTATGTGTGACATCGCGGGAGCGATGAACATCTCCTTACCTGCGTCCACTGGCAATGCGGAAGGAAGCAGGTGGGCGGGATGTTACGTCCCGCTCATCTCTGCCCCTCCGTTTCTATTGGCCGGCCGCTTAGTAACGCCGCAGTGACGTTGCTATGATGCCGAATGCACCTCCCCCTTGAGGGAGGGATTGTTCGGCTGTCACAGCCATGTCGCTGACCAGGTATGTGCGTGTGACGCTGCCGTAGCGATAATGTTCGCTACGGCAGCAAGCACCAAATGTCGCACGAGCGAAGGGGGCGGGTGCTATCGCGTTCAACATCGCTAGCGATGTCACAGCGTGTAAAGTACCCCTTAGTGTATGTAAATGTTTGACTTTGCAGAAAGTAATAAAAATGCCTTAAATCATTCTCTCCCTCTCTCCCTCTCTCCCTCTCTCCCTCTCTCCCTCTCTCCCTCTCTCCCTCTCTCCCTCTCTCCCTCTCTCCCTCTCTCTTTCTCTCCCTCTCTCTCTCTCTCTCTCTCTCCCCCTCTCTCTCTTTCTCTCTCTCTCTTTCTCTCTCTCTCTTTCTCTCATAATTTTGGCTCCTAATTGACCTAAAAAGGGAAAGGTTTATTCTGATTTCATGTCAGATAGTGAGAAAGACATGCAGATGTGTCTTTTTAGATAGTGTATGTAAATGTCTGGTTTGTGATAAATGTACTGTAGTAAAATGGTAACATCACTAGTTATATCATGTAGTTGAAGTGCAGCACAGATTCATCTCAACTAAAAAGCCTAGATTCTTTGATCAGGAGTAGAACAGACATTTCATAACTTTTCCAAATTCTTATGAAAAAATATTCATCACATATTGCATTGAACTGCTGTACGCAATTTATTATATATTTTAGGAGTCGTACATTTTATGCAGACTCCACCAAAATGGACATTGACTCCACAGCCCTGTTTTTTTTAGCCTTTCCAGCCATTGAGTTCAGTAAAAAAAAAAAAAATGCATAAAAAACGCTTGAGTTTTGTTTTGGTGCTTTTTCAGCCACAATGTGCGTTTTTTTTTTTTTTTTGTGCAGAAAAGTTATGCAGCGTGTGCACATGCCCGAAGGCTCCATTAGTAGCACTTTTTTTTTAACCTGATTGTCAACTTAACAGAGCCAAAACAGACCCCATTACAGTCAGTGAGCTCCGTCTGGCGTGGATTTGTAAGTTTGTTGGGCAAATCATTTTGCTTGTTGAGTATTGGGAGCCTTGTCCACCCACCAATCTTTAGAGGAGCCAAGAATAAGACCCTGTAGATGTAGTGTAGGCTTTCATTTTTGCACAATAGCCAATCTACACCCTTGGCTCTCAACGCTGAATCTTTCATTCACTGGTCATAAAAGAGCATAACCTTTCCACTAGTTTACGTTTTGTCCTTATGTGACAGAACACTTTGCATGTCTTCCAGGAGCTGCATTGTTGCAGATTAATTCTGGAGATATTTTGGATAATATAAGCGCATTATCACAGCAGTAATGCTGATTATGTATTGTACCACATGTCATCTGAACAGGCTCCCTATAGCAGCATATTATCCACGAGGAAGCTCTCGCCAGTGAGACTGCTGTGCTATACAGGACTGGGCCACTTTATCAGCATGTACAGCGCTTTACATTGCTTCAATAACACCTTAATGCATTTTATGTGCCTAAGGCTAAGTTCACATTTCCGTTGTTTTGTATCAGTCACATGCGTCGCTTGACGCATGTGACTGATGCGCTGTTCAACGCTGTACAACGGATGACAAAGAACAGAATTCTTTGGCGGATTCCGTTGTGTGCGGGGGGCGGAGTTCGGGGGCAGAGCCGAGCGAGGGGCGGGGCCAGGTGCTGAGGATGTCAGTGGAAGTGCTGCGGTCTGCATGGCTGGGGACAGGTGAGTGTATCTGTGAGTGAGTGAGTGTGTGTATGTGCATGTATGTATGTATGTGTGTGCACATGCAAAGTGCGGGAGGGGGCGGAGCTGAGCGGGGGGCGGGGCCAGGCGCTGAGGATGTCAGTAGAAGTGCTGCGGTCTGCATGGCTGGGGACAGGTGAGTGTATGTGTGAGTGAGTGTGTGTATGTGCATGTATGTATGTGTGTGTGTGCACATGCAAAGTGCGGGAGGGGGCGGAGCTGAGCAGGGGGCAGGGCCAGACGAGGGTGTCAGTGGCAGTGCTTGTCTGCATGGCTGGGGACAGGTGTGTGTGTGTGTGTGTGTACATACATGTGCGGAGTGCGGGAGGGGGCGGGGCCGAGCGGGGAAGTGTCGGCCTCCCTGCACACGTAACCAGCCTAGGTAACAGCAAAGCACCCGATGTTTACCTTGGTTACCCGATATTTACCTTGGTTACGGGCCTACACCGCTTAGCGCTGGCTCCTTGCACCGTAACCAGGGTAAATATCGGGTAACCAACCAAAGCTGGTGACGTGTGCAGGGAGCTAGAGAGCATGCGCAGCGAAATCCGACGGATCTCGCTGCTCAAAAAACGTTACATGCTGCGTTCCCCCCGCCCGGCGGTCAGTCGTTCCACGACTGATCAGTCGGGCGGAGGGTGCAACGCAGCATCATCAGTCACAATCCGCTGCTCATACAAGTCTATGGGAGCAGCGGAATCCGCTAAACGGATTCCGCTGTTTACAAGAGCAGCGGATTGTGACTGATAGATTTTAGCGGAAATGTGAACTTAGCCTAAAGCCTTTATGAAAGGATTAGCTGCCTGATAACTACAAGGTGAAACTAATATTTAATTATTAACATATTTTAAGATAACACTACTTAGTATGCCCTGTTTTACAGGCTACATTCTCCTTAGTCAGCTGCAGTGATGTATAAACAGGTAAAGTGTTACTCCACCTTTGAACTACACACCCTTTGCTATTATTAATTTTTTGTTTTTGAGTTTATTTAAAAGAAAATTATTAACTTATAGTAAATTTTTAGACAGACTTCAATTTTGTGTTTTTACTGTCAGGTCTCAATTTTTTTTTATTTTTATTTTTTTTATTAATAAAAATGTGTCTTTTTTTTTTTCTTTTTTGATTTTAGTCTGGAGTACAGTGGTGACCTGAGTGTCACCATTACCAATCAGATGATAATTGTTTCAGTCTCACACTACAGAAAAAATAATCAAATTCTGTTTTGACCAATTTTAGAAAGGTCAGTTTTAAGTTGTGTTTCTTTGTAACCAAAACTGTGCTCTCTTACCTTGCTGTACTAACCAGAACTATCGGTTAGGGGGACATCCACTATGACGCCCAATTAGACTTGTGGATATAGATGTCCCATTAGGACAGCGTAATGCTGTGTCCACACAAACCTGCTAAAGTGTGCTATAAAATGAACATAATACACAGCAATACCCGAACAACACTGGCATGTATTAAAGAGAATTTGTCAGTAGTTTTTTGTTTTGTAAGCTGCATACAACAGGTTTACAGAGAATTCGGGGATGCTTGTCTTGTCAAGGTCAATCTCTTGTTTCTTTCCTATGTTTGTTTTTAAGCAGCAGGACTTATCATTGCTCAGACTACAATGTCATGTGCACGGCAGTCTGGCACGCAAACTCCTCTGACACCTAACCGTTATTGTACAATTTCTCTTGAGTGCCTGGTGTAGGTGGGGACAGCTCTCTCAGCTCTGCTACATGGCTAAATCTAAAAGTTATGATTGTGTCAGACCAGCTGCACCCAGTAATCTAAGTGATACCTCGTTGGACTCTACTCTCAGACGAGATGTCAAAAACCTGCTGACAATTCCCTTTGTGTTGTCATTTTTTTTAACTGTTTAAGGGTTGGGAAACAGTTACATGATAAAAAGAGTTGACATACTCTTCAGACTTCTTTGCGCAGCATATTAGTGCAGAGACAATGAGCTGTCATTAGGTGTACTCTATACTGAGAACGCTTCTATATCTGAAAGCCAGGAACTGTCAGAAGAAATAGTTACTTTCATCTGGTATCCAGGCTTTCAGTCTGGACGGCACCGGATCCGTTTTATTCCTCATTAAGGCTGCTTTCACACTACGTTTTTTCAACATGCGTCATGATGTTTTTTTAAAACAAAAACGGATCCAGTGCAAATGCGTTTTCATTTCAATGCATTTGCAATGGACTCGTATCAACATGCGTTCACATGCGTTTGCGTGCGTTATAGTGAGGATCCAGCGACTTGCAGTTTTCTAACTTTTTTCAAAAACGCTACTTGTAGCATTTTTGAGCTGCGTCCAAATACTGTTTTTCACTGGATCCTGACTATACTGCACGCAAACGCATGTGAACGCTGGCATGCTGATAGACAGGATCCTGCTTGCTCTACTGAGCATGCCCAGAAACCAGCCTGGCGTGATCAGTTTCTCTCCCCTTCCCTCTCTCTTTTCTCTCTCTCCCCCACCTGAGAGCGGCGGACGCTCGTAACCAAGGTAAATATCGGGTAACCAAGCAAAGCGCTACGCTTAGTTACCTGATGTTTACCTTGGTTATGTGTGCAGGGAGCGGGCAGCCCGGCTCCTAGCAGCTACGGACGCTCGTAACCAAGATAAATATCGGGTATACAAGCAAAGCACTTTGCTTAGTTACCCGATGTTTACCTTGGTTACCAGCGTCTGCAGCTGTTAGATGCCGGCTCCCAGTCTATCACGTTCAGTTCCCCTCACTACCGATCACATGACTTCAATGCCCGCCCATAAACTTCAAGTGGCAGGATCCTGCAAAATAACACATGTTTGCATGCGTTTTTCATTGTAAAAACAGGATCCACTTTTACAGCAAAAAAAACGTTCATGACGTATGTTAAAAAAAAGTGTGCAAGCAGCCTAATTTGTATTAGCGCCTGATTGTGGCCTGATGGCCTCGCGTTGCTTCCGGCGTGTGCTGGATCCGTCGAAAAATCTTCCGGCTGCCGGAAAGGACGCAGCATGCAGCGTTTTTTGACTGCAGCGAAAAAACAGACCGCACCGACTCCGATGCCATATGGCATGTTGTTTAATGGAAGCCTATGGGCGCTGGATGCGGCGTCATCCGTCATATGCCGGAAACCAACGATGGATCCGGTTTTTGTTTCTGAGCATGCCCAGACGTTGTGTAAATAGTCAGTCTCTCTCTTTCTCTCACTTTCACTCTCACTTTCACTCTCACTTTCACTCTCACTTTCCCGCTCACTCTCACGCTCACTTTCACGCTCACTCTCACGCTCTCTCTCTCTCCTTTATACTCACTGATCACGGGCTCGGCGCTGCACAGCTGTCACACTGCTCTGCCGGCTTCTCCTGCTTTTGAAAATGTCGACCGCTCATTATGCGACAGTGTCGGGACTTTACCTGACTCTTCGCGAATTGACCTGGTACGGTGGCAATTGGGGTAATAAGGAGTTAATGGCAGCCCATAGCTTCCAATAAGTCCTAGCTTAGAGATGGCAGGTGTCTGAGACACCCCCCCTATCACTAAACTGTAGTAAAAGTAAATAAACACAAGCACCGAAAAATCTTTTATTTCACATAAAAGACAAAAAAAACCACCCTTTCACCATTTTATTAATACCCGAATACCCCTTGAGGTCCAACTGAGGTACCACGATGCTTTCAGCTCTGCTACATCGGAAGCTGACAGGAGCTCCTGTAGAACACCGCTGCTCGCTGTGAGCTCCACGGAGCAACTGAAGTGAGTCGCACTGTCTGCGGTGTTGTCACTCAAGTAGTGCCGGTTTGTGTGCGGTGATGATGGGGGCAGTAGTGCCTGCATGTTTGCGGTGATGATGGGGTGGTAGTGCCTGCGTGTGTGCGGTGATGATGGGAGCGGTAGTACCTGCGTGTGTGCAGGGATGATGAGGGCGGTAGTGCTGGTGTGTGCGGTAATGATGGGGGTGGTAGTGCCTGCGTGTGTGCGGTGATGATGGGGGTGGTAGTGCCTGCGTGTGTGCGGTGATAATGGAGGCTCGCTCTCTCTCTCTTTGGCGTGAAAAAAAAAAAAAGATCTGTTTTTTTTTTTTTTTTTTGCTGGATCCATCGCATCAGTTTTTACACAATCTGCGACGGATCCGTTGCATCGGGCACAAACTGGATTGTGTCCGATGGCAAAAAACGGATGGATGTGTGGAACTTGCCTAACCCAGCGAGTGACTGCAAAGTAGGATGCAGGAACAGCTCCTTATCCCAGATCATAATCTGGGATCCCACATTGAATGTTCCAGTACTTCCAATGTCTAGAAGGGATCATGTTGTGTTTAATAGATGCATGTCTCGCCTCTGGAACTTACAAGTATCTCAAGAAAGTTTCCCAACCCTATCCTGACAGGTGGGGTGACTGCAGCATCCAGACTAAGGCCTTGTGCGCACTAGGCGTTTTTGCCGTGTTTTTAGCGGCGTTTTTTACCGCGTTTTTGTGCTGAAAATGCAGTGACATTGCTTCCCCAGCAATGTCAATGGGTTTTCATAAGTGCTGTCCGCACACAGCGTTTTTTTTAGCTGCGTTTTTGTGGTGACCACAAAAACGCAGCATGTCAATTATTTCTGCGTTTTTCACTGCGTTTTTCACCCATTGAATTCAATGAGATGTTAAAAACGCAATGAAAAACGCATATAGCCGCGTTTCTATGACTAAAAACGCAGCTATAAACGCAAGGGGTGGGTACTACAGTGACGTGTACAGGAAGAGGATTCCTTCTGTTGGTAAACACAGAAGCATGAATCCTCCCGGTACCGTCACCGCTGCCTCCACCTCCCGTCCTGTGCATGTCAGCTCCGTGCGGCGCCATGTCTGGGCGGGAGGTGGAGGCAGCGGCGAAAACCAAAGTGAACAGTAGAAAAAAAAAAATGTCATATATACTTACCTGTCTGCAGGGTCCCGGTGCCATGCCCGCTCCCAGCTCCTCCCGGTCCCGTCGCTCTGGCTGTGTGCAGTCTCCCCGGGGCAGGACCTTGCTTGCAGGACCTGGCGGTGGATCACCTGATGCAGTCACCTCACGCATCAGCTGATCGTAGTCTCGCCGGCTTTTTCGCGCCCGGCCGGCTATCAGCTGATCCTGCCGTCAGGGGACTTCATCAGCTAATTACCGGCAGCTCCTGCTGCGATCGGACGGGATCAGACTCCTGTCCAATCGATCGCTCCAGGAGCTGCCGGTAATCAGCACAGCACATAAGTGAGTATTGTTTTTTTTTTTTTTTTTCTACTGATGCATCAGCTGATTGTATAACCGGCTTTTATACAATCAGCTGATGTGTGATGGGATTCACGTAGTTTAACCTGACATCATCTGATCGCTTTGCCTTCCAGCAAACCGATCAGATGATATTGGATCCTGATTGGACGGCGCGGGACCCTGACCCAGGATTACTGCGGAGGGGGGTTTATTTCAATAAAGATGGAGTCACTAATTGTGTTGTGTTTTATTTCTAATAAAAATATTTTTCTGTGTGTTGTGGTTTTTTTTTATCATTACTAGAAATTCATGGTGGCCATGTCTAATATTGGCGTGACACCATGAATTTCGGGCTTAGTGCTAGCTGATAATATACAGCTAGCCCTAACTCCATTATTACCCGGCTAGCCACCCGGCTTCAGGGCAGCTGGAAGAGTTGGATACAGCGCCAGAAGATGGCGCTTCTATGAAAGCGCCATTTTCTGGGGTGACTGCGGACTGCAATTCGCAGTGGGGGTGCCCAGAAAGCATGGGCACCCTGCACTGTGGATTCCAATCCCCAGCTGCCTAGTTGTACCCGGCTGGACTCAAAAATTAGGCGAAGCCCACGTTATTTTTTTTTTTTTAATTATTTCATGAAATAATTAAAAAAAAAAAGGGCTTCTCTATATTTTTGGTTCCCAGCCGGGTACAAATAGGCAGCTGGGGGTTGGGGGCAGCCCGTACCTGCCTGCTGTACCCGGCTAGCATACAAAAATATGGCGAAGCCCATGTCATTTTTTTTTTCTTTTTGGGCAAAAAACTGCATACAGTCCTGGATGGAGGATGCTGAGCCTTGTAGTTCTGCAGCTGCTGTCTGCTCTCCTGCATACACTAGTGAATGGAGGATGCTGAGCCTTGTAGTTCTGCAGCTGCTGTCTGCTCTCCTGCATACACTAGTGAATGGAGGATGCTGAGACTTGTAGTTCTGCAGCTGTTGTCTGCTCTCCTGCATACACTAGTGAATGGAGGATGCTGAGACTTGTAGTTCTGCAGCTGCTGTCTGCTCTCCTGCATACACTAGTGAATGGAGGATGCTGAGACTTGTAGTTCTGCAGCTGCTGTCTGCTCTCCTGCATACACTAGTGAATGGAGGATGCTGAGACTTGTAGTTCTGCAGCTGCTGTCTGCTCTCCTGCATACACTAGTGAATGGAGGATGCTGAGACTTGTAGTTCTGCAGCTGCTGTCTGCTCTCCTGCATACACTAGTTCTGCAGCTGTCTGCTCTCCTGCATACAATGAACATTTTGAAGAAGGAAATGACATCAGACCTTTTTTTTTTTTTCATCAACAATCTTTAATGGCATTGTGCACTGATTAAAAACGCAGTGAGCAAAAACGCAGCAAAAAACGCACCAAATCGCGGCAAAAACGCATGCGTTTTTGCCGCGTTTTTTAGCCGCGGGTGCGGTTTTTTAGACAAAAACGCACATAAAAACGCAGCGTGAAAAAAACGCCTAGTGCGCACATACCCTAAGGCTGTGTGCGCACGTTGCTTTATTTTCATGCGTTTACGCAGTGTTTTAAACTACAGCGTAAATGCATGCGTTCTGCGTCCCCAGCAAAGTCTATGAGAATTAAGGAAATTCCATGTGCACGTTGCTTTTTTAAACACAGCGTTTTGGATGCTTGAGCATACTTGTCATTTTTACATAAGATAATTAGGAAAGCTGTTCACATAGTTTTCAGGACTCCCACAGAAGTTAAACTAAAGAGTGCAGCAGAAGTACACTGTGTGCCCTAACATGAATGCTAGCATTGAATATTTGAAACTTAGGGGTTGTCCAGTACTAGGACAACCCCTTCTCGTTTACCATGTTAGCCCCTGTTCAAATAAAACGGCTTATACTTCTGTTCCAGAGGTGCCAGCACTCGCTCTCCCGGGACTGACATGAGGTTGTCATGTCATGCGAGCCCTGTACCCAATCAGTACTCCTGTGAACGCCAGATTCAGCATCAATATCAAATCAAGAAAAAAAACCCGATAAATTTAGCTCACTGCTTAATCAAACCAAATGGACATCCTTAAAAATCTTGCATACAGATGGTAGTGAGGGATTTGCAAGTGCATCTCTATAAATTAGAATATCATCAAAAAGTTAATTTTTCAGTAATTCAATACAAAAAGGAAACACATATATTATATAGAGTCATTACACACACACTGATCTATTTCAAGTGTTTATTTCTGTTAATGTTGATGATTATGGCTTACAGCCAATGAAAACCCAAAAGTAATTATCTCAGAAAATTAGAATATTATGTAAGACTTAGAAATGTTGAAAAGTATGTACAGTAAATGCATTCAATACTTGGTCGGGGCTCCTTATGCATGAATTACTGCATTAATGTGGCGTGGCATGGAGGCGATCAGCCTGTGGCCCTGCTGAGTTGTTATGGAAGCCCAGGTTGCTTTGATAGCAGCCCTCAGCTTGTCTGCATTGTTAGGTCTGGTGTCTTGACAGTACATAGATTCTCTATGGGGTTTAGGTCAGGCGAGTTTGCTGGTCATTGAAGCACAGTGATACTGTGGTTACTAATCCAGGTATTGGTACTTTTGGCAGTGTGGACAGGTGCCAAGTGCTGCTGGAAAATGAAATTTGCCTCTCCAATAAGCTTGTCAGCAAAGGGAAGAATGAAGTGTTCTAAAATTTCCTGGTAGATGGCCATGCTGACTTTGGTTTTGATAAAACCCAGGGACCTACACCAGCAGATGACATGGAGCCCCAAACCACGACTGATTGTGGAAACGTCACACTAGACCTCAAGCAGCTTGGATTGTGGCCTTTCCACTCTTCCTCCAGACTGGGACTTTGATTTCCAAATGAAATGCAAAATTTACTTTCATCTGAAAACAACACCTTGGACCATTAAGCAACAGCCCAGTTATCCCAGTTGCTTGTGCACATTTTTCTACCACACTTTTTCCTTCCACTCAACTTTCCATTAATATGCTTGGATACAGCGCTCTGTGAACAGCCAGCTTCTTTAGCAATGACCTTTTGTGGCTTACCCTCCTTGTGGAGTGTGTTAATGACTGTTTTCTGGACACCTGTCAAGTCAGCAGTCTTCCCCATGATGGTGAAGCCTACCGAACCAGACTAAGGGAAAATTTTAAACACTAGGAAGCCTTTGCAGATGTTTTGTGGTAATTATTCAAATATTCTGAGATAATGACTTTTGGGTTTTCATTGGCTGTAAGCCACAATCATCAACATTAACAGAAATAATCACTTGAAGTAGATCACTCTGTTTTGTAATGACTTTATATACTCGTAATATGTGTTTTTCCCTTTTTATATTGAATTACTGAAATAAATTCTTTTTGATGATATTCTAATTTGTACATCGGGCTGGCTTCTAAGTCAAACAGCTTCAAATAGTTTATGGATGGACCAAACAAAAAAGGTTAAAACATTACTTTTATAGCTGAGAGTTTTTTCAACCCGAAACATGTAAGGCTCCTTTTAACATTGCGTTTTTCCCTACGTCCACAGGTCCCGTCGGAGCATCCGTCCGAATCGCCCCTCCCCCACTCAGCGTGTTCCGGATGCATGTACATCGCTAACGCAGTGCGCTCCATTACAGTGAATGGCCCTGCCGGGCGCATGCGTCCGGAATACGCTTTGCAGAGTGGGGGAGGGGCGGTTCGGACGGATGCTCCGACGGGACCTGTGGACGTAGGGAAAAACGCAATGTGAAAGGAGCCTTAGCCAAGGGATAGCAGTTTTTTGGGTTTTTTTTGTGTAGCTGTGCACATATTCTGTGTTTTTGCTTTTCTCAGGATCTAAATTTCATGCTATTACTAGTTATATATCACCTTTTTCTGTTTGATGTAGACTTTTTTGAAACCATCAATATCTGCATGGAGTCTGTATGTTCTCCCCGTGCTTGCGTGGGTTTCCTCCCACACTCCAAAGACATACAGATAGGGACTCTAGATTGTGAGCCCAAATGGGGACAGTGTTGCAAATGTATGTAAAGTGCTGTGGAATTAATAGCACTATATAAATGAATACATATTATATTATCTAATGCTTGGAGAACCCCTTTAACTGCTCGCATAGTACATTACATAATGTTGTACTTTCAAACTATTTTTGGTCAAAATCTGTTTTTATAAGTCTGGACCCCATGTAACTGAAACTGATAGAAGACCCCCTCCCCCAGCATTTAGCCTTTTAAACAACGTATACCTAAATTTTTTGTAAACTGTTGAAAGTAATCCTCACCGAAGATGTTTTCTCATTGCCTCCTTATTTTTTTACTTGAACTTTACCTTATTTCATTACATATCACTTAAGTGACTTGATTTGTTAGTTCCCATATTTTGTCTGAGTGCCATTTGCACAGTTTCTATTTCCAGTGCTCACGTTTCACCCTGTGCTGTGGACACAGTTGCTCAAGATGTGAAGTTCCAGCTCACAGGAGAAAGTCTCTGTGATTCATCCACTGTTACGCCCTGCAAGAGTCCGCCTACTCCATGACTTCCAAGCAGAAGCGAGTACAGGGGTTAGCTGCAGGCTTCAGGGCTCTTGCTGCTTAGTGTACATCAGTGACTTTTAGCCATTGTCACAGTACTTTTGGGATTTTTACCTGTGTCCTTACGGACAATATTAGAATATATCTAATAATCCTGGAGAGAGTGGCACCCTGACTTTATCCTCTCATCACTAATAGTTTGTTGATCATGTGTGTGGCTTGTTTGTGTGTTGTTGTTTTTGTTTTTTTAAATTACCTCATTTGTGTCTGTAAATTTGAGCAATGTGCATCCACTAATTGTGACTGATCCCTAATTTTTTGAGAAACTTTTTCGTTCAAAATCCTTAATGCTGCGATAACTCTGCAATGATGACACCGCAGGTAAGTACTTATGCTTTGGAAGATTATTATTATTATTATTATTATTTATTAATTATTATAGCACCATTTATTTCATGGCGCTTTACTTGTAAAATGGGGTATACATAATAGGGACAAGTACAGTAATCAAACGATACAAGGCACAGATAGGTACAGGAGGAGCGAGAACCCTGACCACAAGGGCTCACAGTCTACAAGATGTATATATGTTATTGTACCAGCAAAGGTGTCCGCAGGCTGTAAGGACTACCTTGATCACAATTACTTCAGTTTCATATCGATTTGTGTTACTTGTTTTCTGAAGATATTTGTTACTATTTCTTTTTATCACTTTGTTTATATATGGTTTTGGATGCCCTATTTTACCTTAGATTTGTATAACCGAAAACCCCCCCAGAATTCTCACTTTTTTAGTGATGCACTAAAATGGAATTGTAAAAATTCTGTATGTGTGTTATGCTGTATAGCGCCAGCGCCCTTGACCCTGCACTCTCGGTCCCCTGTCCCCCTGTATAGCAATCATCATGTTGCGCTGTCCTCTGCTCACCTCCATTGCCATCCATGTGTCATGTGGTCCTTAAGGGTACTTTACACACAATGATATCGCTAACGATATATCGTCGGTGTCACGGTGTTTGTGACGCACATCCGGCGCCGTTAGCGATATCGTTGTGTGTGTGACTAAAAGGAGCAACGATTAACGATCGCAAAAACATAAATCGATCGTTGACGCGTCGCTCCTTTTCATAATATCGTTGATGGTGCATGCCGCTGGTTCATTGTTCCTGCGGCATCACACATCTCTATGTGTTGCACCGCAGGAACGACGAACATCTTACCTGCGTCCACCGGCAATGAGGAAGGAAGGAAGTGGGCGGCATGTTCCGGCCGCTCATCTCCGCCCCTCCTCTGCTATTGGGCTGTTGCTTAGTGACGCCGCTGTGACTCCGAACGAACCGCCCCCTTAAAGGAGAGATTATTTGGTGTCTCCAGCGACGTCGCTAAGCAGGTATGTGCGTGTGACGCTGCCGTAGCGATATTGTTCGCTACAGCAGCGATCACCCCATGACGAAACAGCGACGTGGGCAGGTGCTATCGCGCACGACATCGCTAGCTATCGCTAGCGATGTCGCACCGTGTAAAGCACCCTTTAGTCCTCTGCAGTCCCTCATGGCCATCCTCGTGCCTTGTGCTCCTCTTCTCACCTGCATTGCCATCCATGTGTCATGTGGTCCTGTGCACTCTTGCACGGCCATCCTTGTGCAGTGTGACCCTCTGCTCACCTGCATGGACACCCATGTATCATTTGGTCCCCTGCATTGCTCCTTTCCCTGGCTTGCCCCTGAACTCCCCCGTTCACCTGCATTGCCATCCATGTGTCATTTGGTCCTTTGTCCTCTGCAGTCCCTCGTGGCCATCCTCGTGCTCCTCTACTCAACTGCATTGCCATCCATGTGTCGTGTGGTCGTCTGCATTGCTGCTTTCCCCGGCTCGCCCCTGAACTCCCCCCTTCACCACCCACATGTGTGTCGGTTCCCAGCTCCTGACAAGGTCCCATGCCCTGCGCACACCATCCGGGTCTTCCGTGTCTCCAGCCTAGGGCACGAGTGCTTTGTGTCCCTTTTTAAGAGGAAACCGGTGCACTTAGCAAAGGTGTCCACAGGCTATTGTTAGGAAGCACCAGGTACTTACGCCCCCTCCTGTTGGGAGGGGACAGACCTGTCATTAGGATTTGATCCTACTACCTGTTTATTTGGTCCAGCCTGTCTACTCTGGTCTGCCTGTAATAATATGTAGAACAGGTTTTCAGCTCACCCGGTTGCTGGATCACCTGGTTCCTCATTCAGGGACGGTGCAAGGAGGTGGACTCCATGTTCATGGAACCAAGTTGCAAGGTAGTTTGAAATTTTTTTTTTTCCAGCATCAAGTCAAAGTGTGAAATTGTTTAAAATTCCATTTTATTTCAAATTCAATAAAACTAACACTCGGTTAGGTGGACATCCATATTAAAAAAAACGTCTTACGCGTTTCGAGCCTGGAGTGGCTCTTAATCCTAGACATATAATGCCCGAATAACTCACAATAAATGCAGATACAAATGATCACTCCCCCGGTAAGGGGGAATTTTAAACTATTTCACACTTGAATGCTGTAAAAAAATTTTTTTTCAAACTACTCTGGTCTGCCTGTACCCAACACCAGTCCTGTATATAACGAGCTCTGATTCTGTTGTCTTCCCTGTCTTTGTCTTTGTACCTGTCCTGTCTATGCCTGTCTGTACCTTGGTGCCAGCTTGTATTCTACCCCTGTGTCCATACCCACCTGCACCTGTCATCTTGTCTGCCTCAGCCGTCCTGGCTGCACCTGTCTGATGACCTGTACCCTGATGTCCGGAGTTCCTCCTGATGATCTGTGTCCGATGTCCGGTCTCCCTCCTGATGTTCCATACCTGAATTTTAAACCTGATGTTTGAAGTCCTGAACCTGTTTTCTGGTAACCAGAGTCCCTCCTGAGGGCCTGTGCCTGATGACCTCTACCTGTGCACCTGTTTCCCGTCCAGTTTGTGTTCCTATTTCTGCCCTGTTTTTCCTGCCATTGCCCATCCTGTCTGTGACCATAACCCTGTCCTGTAGTCACCCAGCTCCACTCAGAAGCCACAGTCCCGGGGCATCACTCTAGGAGTGGCACCTGGCATCTCCTCGGTATGCGCTTGGTCAAGCCCATCCCACGTCATGGTAAGCCCGGCACCCCTCTGGGGTCTGATGGGTCCACTGCCACTCGCCGCCTCATCACATGATGTCACCTATACCTGTGACGCTGTTACCTATTACCGATCACCTTCAATTTTCACAAGCGTAACGAATTCTAATTGATATAGTAAGTTGATCTGCAGCATTTCAACCCTCTCCGCACAGGATGATGCATAACGCTGTTTTTCAGCCAAATTAATTTAGAGATGAAAATAGTTGAACTTAAAGTGATTCTGTCAGCTGGTTTCTGCTGTTTTGTGAAGATAGCATGCTGTAAGTGTTAACAGAGAATTCAGCCCTGCGTCTCATATCACAAAGTTTATTTTTTGTTTTCCTGCAATATTAGTTTAAGCCTCTTAGGTTTATCATTAGTGAAACTGAGGAGGGCATGAGCTGTAGTCCAACTCCGCCCCCTTCTGTGATTAGCAGCTTCTGTCTATGTAAATGTACACTGAAAGCCTGGTTTGTGTGGGAACAGCCCTCTCAACACTGCTACATGCCAAAATCTAAAATCTTGGATTGTGTCAAAACGGCTGCACCCAGTAATGTATATTGTTGGAATCAGGGCCTCTTTACCTACATCATGCTACTGTCAGGTGAGGTTGCAAAAACCTGCTGACCTATTGCTGACCTTTGGCTGGAGTCACACTTGCGATTAACTCGCACGAGTGCAATGCGAGAAAATCTCGCATTGCACTCGGACCAATGTTAATCAATGAGGCAGCTCCGATCTGCTATTTTTTTCTCAGTCCAAATCGGACTGAGAAAAAAATCGCAGCATGCTGCATTTTGGTGAGTTTCACGTACGAGTCACTCCAATGAAAGTCTATGGGTGCGTGAAAAAAACGGATGTCACACGGATGGCACACACACCATCCTAGTGACATGCGTTTTTCTAAATACATTTATCGCATGTTGCAGAAAACACTGGAAGTGAGTGAGGTCTGTCGATGTCGGTCTCTCTCTCTCTGTCGGTCTATCCCTCTCCCACCTCTCTCATGCTCACTGATCCCCGATCACCAGCGCGGCGCTGCACGGCTGTCACAAAGCTCCGGCGGCTTCTCTTTTGAAAAAGCCGGCCGCTCATTATTCCATCTACTATTCACTTCTTTCCCCGCCCCCCGGCGCCTATGATTGGTTGCAGTCAGACACGCCCCCACATTGAGTGACAGCTGTCTCACTGCAACCAATCATAGCCGCCGGTGGGTGGGTCTATATCGTGCAGTAAATTAAATAAATAAAAAAAACTGCGTGCGGTCCCCCCAATTTTCATACCAGCCAGGGAAAAGCCACACGGCTGAAGGCTGGTATTCTCAGGATAGGGAACGCCACGTTATGGGGAGCCCCCCACCCTAACAATATCAGCCAGCAGCCGGCCGGAATTGCCGCATCCATTAGATGCGACAGTCCCGGGACTATACCCGGCTCATCTCGAATTGCCTTGGTGCAGTGGCAATCGAGGTAATAAGGAGTTAATCATGACCGGCGTCTCCCCGAGATAACATCCATGATTAACCTTTAAGATAAAGAAAATAAAGACATACACCCAAAAATCCTTTATTTGAAATAAATGATAAAAAAACAACACCCTCTTTCACCACTTTAATAAACCCCCAAATAGCCCTCCATGTTCGACGTAATCCACAGAGGTCCCATGACGCTTTCAGCTCTGCTACATCAGAAGCTGACAGAGAGCGGCCACAGACCACGACCGCTCTCTGTGAGCTCCCTGCAGAGACTGAAGTGAGTCGCGCTATCAGCGATGACGTCACTCAGGTTACCCGCGGCCAGTCCACAGATCACAGCGGGAGGACTTCTGCTGTGGCCACGGGTAACCTCAGTGACTGCACCGCTGATAGCGCAGATCACTTAAGTCACTCAGGGGATTTGCGGTCACCGGTGAGACCTTCACCGGTGGCTGAAAATCAGGCCATGACACACAGACAGAGCCGTGGGATGACAATGAAGTCGGGTGAAGTTCATCCGACTTCATTCTAATCCCGCGGCTCTGTCTGTGTCTGCTGTCAGCGGCCATGTAGCAGAGCTGAATGGCAGATGACATAGCTGCTGAGAATAAAAACGGATCCCATACGGGTCACACACGGATTGCACATGGACTGGATGGAGAAAAATCACAGAATCGCTTTGCTATTGCATTGCACACTGATCAACACTCGGACAGAGCTCATGATACTTTCTAGCATGAGACTCGGTCCGATTTTACACTCGCAAGTGTGATTCCAGCCTTTAACAAATTTTATGATCCTGAAAATGAATATGGTGCTTAAAGGGAACCTGTCAGGTGCAGCATGCACCCAGAACCACAAGCAGTTCTGGGTGCATATTGCTAATCCTTGGCTAACAGTCCCTGTATACACTAGCATAGATAAAGAGATCTTTAGAAAAAGTATTTCTAAAGATCTTTTATCATATGCTAATGAGCAAGGGGACTAGTCCCAAGGGTGTTTGTATCCCCCGATTAGTCCGCCCTCTTATCATTTTAGCATGCCCACAGGAGCGTGCTAACATGGTATTCAATGCAGCACCACCAGCGGTGCCGCGCGTACCTGTGTTCGCTGTCAACGTGCTTCTGAATGTTGGGCATTTCCAGTCATGCGTAGTAGACCTCTCTGAAGCCGGAACGCGTACACCTTGCTTCATACTGCGCATGACCGGAAGTGCCCGGCATTCAAAAGCGCGGTCACAGCGAACACAGGTTTGCGCTGCACCGCTGGCGACGCATTGAGTAGCATGTTAGTGTATGTAAACGTCAGGTTTCAACTGTAAGTAATAATCCAAAGCAATGCAGGCTCTTCATCCGTCTTGCTGCATAATGGTAATGTGCTACCTTCAATTCCAGTTGGTTATGCAGTTGACATGAAAGAAACCTATGACAACATGAAACAGCTGTTGAGGTGCCTGAACTATGACCAACATTTGTTGCCCCCCTTTGGTGACTGAAAGGTAGTTGCCCTTTCAGGGTACGTGCCCACGATCAGAACGCTTGGGACTCTATTTATATTTCTATAAATCCCATTCACTGTGTTTGGACTGTCTAACACAGCTTTTTGGACGCAGCTGAAACGTGCTGCGTCCAAAACACTGTGAACCCTGATCATGGGTACGCACCCTTACTTGGTCTTCAGGGTGCATACACAAAGTGCTGTTGCTTTCTGTGTGAGTGGGATAGTCATCCAAGAGAATATCACTTCAATAAAAATACACTGGCCTCTCCGACATACACTTCAGCCAGGGAGTAAAGATGTCCTGTTTACAGCACTTGTTGATCCATAAAACATTGTGTTACAACCATTAAATATCAAGTTGTGCCTAATGAAGAAATGTGTAATGGCAATGAAAAAAATGCAAAAGCATTGAAGTATTTTACCACCAAAAAACTAAAACAAGATCAGGATTGGTAAAAAATAATTAACAAAATTTATTGTGACAAATTAGTCATTAGTCCATATTTGAAACCCCAATGGGCATGCAAGATTCTTGCGTGTTTTGAGCGCACTATGCACTGTTACTCACAGCTATGGGTAAGCTATATTTTCCTTTGGTCACAGGTAACCAGCATTGAAATATATTCAGGAGCAGGTTTCATGTCCGTATTAGCATGTCTTCATTCAAGTATTTTGTTGATACGTTTCCAAGGTTGAGTGAAGCAGAGATAAGGGAAGGAATCTTTTTTTGGACCTCAGATTAGTAAGCTTCTTCAAGATGAGGAGTTTCTCCATTTGTTGCAGGGCAAAGAAAAGGCTGCATGGGTACTATTCACTTTAGTGGTAACTAATTTTTTTTTGAGAAGCTGGATATCTACCATATGAAGCGTTGGTGGAAAATCGCCTCAAAACATTAAGGATCTCTGCTGTAACATGTCCTTAAAGGTAATTTCTCACAGTGAGCAACAAGCATGGTGAGAGATTTCAGCAAGATAAGGCTACTTTCACACATCAGTTTTCTGCATTCAGGCACAATCCTTTTTTTTTCCTGATGCAAAGGATCCGGCAAAAACGGATGCAAACCGTATCCACCGGATCCGGTTTTTAACGGATCCGTTATGCCGGATGCGTACAAAACCGGATCCGGTGGATACGGTTTGCATCCGGTTTGTCCTTTTTTTTTGAAGGATCAGCTTTTTTAATTAATTTGGTGCATGCGCAGTTTACAAAAACGGATCCGGTAGCCGCATCCATTTTTTACCGCATTGCGCCGGATCCGGCGTCCATAGGCTTTCATTGTAAAACACGCCGTATCGCGCCGGATCCGGCGCGATGCGTTTTTTTTGCCGGACAAGATGCGTTGCCTCCGGCCGCCGCTTTGATAAATTTTGCCGCATCCGGAAAAAACCGGATGCAACGCAAAGCCATCAGGTACAATCCGGTTACAATGCAAGTCTATGGGGATAAACCGGATGCGGTACCGGATCCGATTTACCTGTTTTTTTCCGGATTGTACCTGATGGCAAAAACCTGATGTGTGAAAGTAGCCTAAGATGGAGAAAAGATGCCGATAAAAATGAATCCATCAATGCTTGCAGATTACTGTTGGTGAATTGCAAGATATGATCCGATGCATGAGTATGAGACAAAGAAAAAAAAGAGTTGCCACTGAATGAGAACCAAATGTAGTTAAATTTCTGTAACTATTTATAATTCGCAATAGTGTTTTAGATATGTTTTAGTTATTTGAATTGTTGCTTAGTTTCCTCAAAATCAACATCAGAAAATTGGAATAGCAAAATATTGTTCATCTTTATACTTGCAAAAATAATAATGTTTTAAAGTACTGAAACTTTTATGCATTAATTATATTTAGCAGTTAAAGGAAAACTCTGATATCATAGAAACAAGAGACAACTAAATATTTTTGTCAGATTTGAATTCAGGAGGTAAAAAATTATAAAAAATGGCTAATTTCTTAACTGAACTCGACAACTTTTGCAAATATGTATAACAGTGTAATCAGATCTCATACAGTCTTCATATCGTCAGCAACAATCCCATTTATGCTGGCATATGTTCTGCTGAAAATGTTGATCTTTTAGGGTATGTGCGCATGTTGCGTTCTGGCTGTCAAATAAAATGCAGCGTTTTGACACTGCATGTGCGTTTCAAAATGCATCCAAAACGCTGCGTTTGGGATGCATTTTGAATGCAGTTTGGATGTGTTCTGGATGCGCGCTCTCCCACAGACAGAGAGGGAAAAGCATCCAAAACGCACAAAAGAAGTGACCTGCTGCTTTTTTAAACGCATCGATTTTTGTCAAATATTTGGCATCCAAAACGCTGTGTTTAAAAAAGCAACGTGCACATGGAATTTCCTTAATTCTCATAGACTTTGCTGGGGACGCAGAACGCATGCATTTACGCTGTAGTTTAAAACACTGCGTAAACGCATGAAAAAAAAGCAACGTGCGCACACAGCCTTAGGGTATGTGCACACGATCAGGACCCGCAATGTCCTTGACGCTGTGGGTCCTGACCTACGGGGTCGCGAGTCTCCTCTGCAGGTGACCACAGCTGCTTGTGCCCACGATCCGGGCTCAGGCAGTTGCAGTCTCTGCAGCAATTACTTGACATGCTACGGCTTGGGAAGCCGCACCACAGGTCAGTTTTTGCTGTGTTGTACAGTACAAGCACAGTGGGCATGGGATGTCTAGAAATCCCATCCACTGTGCTTGTAAATGTACAATGCAGAGTTTTGGACGCAGCAAAAACAGTGTCCAAAACACTATGAACACTGATCAGGAACACGCCGCTTAACTGCTTAAAATCAATGTTATTGACTGATGAATAAACATTTAGCATATTTTGTGTGATGATGAGATTCACATTTTACACAAGTCATTAAGCATGAACACTTACAAAACATGTAAATGGGCCTTAAAGGGGTTGTTGACTCTTCACAACCTCTTCTCAATCACCAGGTTACCTCCTGCTAAATAACACTTCTACTCCCCTCCGCACTCTCGCTCTCTATCCCGGGGCTCACGTGATGGTGTTACATCACGCACGCCCTGCATCCAATCAGCGCTGCCTTCACTATCCCCACCTTTTGAATGTGTCAAACATCAATAGCATTTGAGTGGTCAGCTGCAGCTCTGACTAGAGGCCCTGTTACATATAGCGATGTCGTTAGCGAGATTGCTGAAGAGTCACAGGTTGTGACGCAACAGCGACCTCGCTAGCGATCTCGCTACATGTGACACATAGTAGCAACCGCTCCCCCGCTGCAATATCGCCGATCGTACCTGAACGTCCTGGTTCATTTTTTGATCGTTGGTGTCCCGCTGGGCAGCATGCATCACTGTGTTTGATGACATAACAATGACGAGCGACCTCGTTGGCATGCCTGAGTGGAAACACAACGCCTCTATCGAGGTCTGAGTTGTCAGAATACCTGCTGCGTGACAGGGTCCCAATGACCGCCGAGGTCGTTATATGGATCGCCGTATTGTTGCTGCATCTTTAATCAGATCTGCCTGTTTGCCAGCTCACTAGCGATCATGTAGCGACGTACCAGCGATCCTGACCAGGTCATATCATTGTCGGGATCTCTGGAACGTCGCTACATGTAACGGGACCCTTACTCTTGATGTTTGATTTGTTCAAAGGCCTGGACTAAATGTCCCTATTTTCATGGCAACAAGCACTTCTTCCAGGCATGCTATCCTCGGGACCTAGCGTCCTTATTTCCTCAACAACTGATTCTGCTTGCTGTTTAGTGCCCATTTCCATCAGCAATTGAGAGGTGCCAATACTAAGGGGTGCTTTGCACGCTGCGACATCGCTACTGCGATATCGTCGGGGTCAAATCGAAAGTGACGCACATCCGGTGCCGGTAAAGACGTTGCAACGTGTAAAGCCTAGATGCGCCGATAAACGATCGCAAAAGCGTCGAAAATCGGTGATTTGTGTAGCGTCGGTAATTTTCATAATGTCGCACCAATAGGAGATACGATGTTGTTCCTCATTCCTGCGGCAGCACACATCGCTGCGTGTGAAGCCGCAGGAGCAAGGAACATCTCCTTACTTGCCTCCACCGGCAATGCGGAAGGAAGGAGGTGGGCGGGATGTTTATGTCCCGCTCATCTCCGCCCCTCCGCTTCTATTGGCCGCCTGCCGTGCGACGTCGCAGGGACACCTCACGACTCGCCCCCTTAGGAAGGAGGTGGGTCGCCGGCCAGAGCGACGTCGCACGGCAGGTAAGTGCGTGTGAAGCTGCCATAGCGATAATTTTCGCTACGGCAGCTATCACAAGATATCGCATGTGCGACGGGGGCGGGTACTATCGCGCTCGACATCGCTATCATCGGCTAGCGATGTCACAGCGTGAAAAGTACCCCTAACTGTCATGAAATAACCAATTAATTAGATCAAGAAATAAAAACCGTGCATGCACAGAAAAATAATTTAAAGTTTGTGATCGGTAAGTATGAGAGTCACTACGTGCATGGGCTTTAGGATTGGTTTTGACCAAACGGACCAATAAGGACCAATAAATAATCTATATATATATAATTGCCTTATTCTGTCTGTCTGTCTTGCTCCAAAATTGTGTCACCGTGACAGTGTCACCGTGACAGTGTTGTTAGAGTGACAACTATCAGATTGGCTGCTGGGCTCGGCCTGGCCCCGCCCCCCCCACGGATTGTCCGCTCGCCTCGGTCTGGTCCCGCCCCCCGCATGGATTAGCCGCTCGCCCCGGCCCTCCGCAAGCATCACCCGCTCCAGCGTACACCGGCTCCCAGTACACATGTGCAGGGAGCCGGCATACGCTGACGCCTCGCCCGCTCAGCCCCGCTCCAGCTTACACCGGCTCCCGGTGCACATGTGCAGGGAGCCGGCATACGCTGACGCCTCGCCCGCTCAGCCCCGCTCCAGCGTACACCGGCTCCCAGTACACATGTGCAGGGAGCCGGCATACGCTGACTCCTCGCCCCCGCCACACGTTGGCACGCTCGGCCCTGCTGGGATCGTGACTGAGCCGGTGTACGCTGGTAACCATGATACACTTCGCGTAACTATAGGAAGCGCTTCCCTTAGTTACCCGATGTGTATCATGGTTACCAGCGTACACCGGCTCCTGGTACACATGTGCAGGGAGCCGGCTGACGCCTCACCTGCTCAGTCCCGCCCCCGGCACACGTTGCAACGCTCGGACCCGCCCCCGGCGGCCCCAGCATGGGGGATGGAGCATGATGGGGGGTGTGCAGCATGGAGGATGGAACACGATGGGGGGTGCGCGGCATGTCGGATGGAGCACGATGGGGGGTGCGCAGCATGGGAGATGGAGCACGATGGGGGGTGCGCAGCATGGGGGATGGAGCACGATGGGGGGTGCGCAGCATGTCGGATGGAGCACGATGGGGGGTGCGCAGCATGTCGGATGGAGCACGATGGGGGGTGCTCAGCATGGAGGATGGAGCACGATGGGGGGTGTGCAGCATGGGGGATGGAGCACGATGGGGGTGCGCAGCATGGGGGATGGAGCACGATTGGGGATGCGCAGCATGGGGGAAGGAGCACGATGGGGGATGGAACACGATGGGGGGTGCACACCTCTCCCCAAAACACACACACTGCCACACGTGCACCGCACAACACAGCACACAAGCACTGGGAACTACAAACACCGCCCTGCACAGACACCCACACACACACACAGACAACGCCGCACACACACACACACACAACACCCAAAACACAAACACCGCGGCATACATAAATATACACACATACCGCGCAACACACACACTGCACAAAACATACCTCCCCCCAAAACACACACGCACTCCACACCCACACAAACAGCGCAACACACACAGCACCACACACACAGAACGCTGCAGACACACAGCGCTCCACAAACAACGCAACACACAAACACCGCTCTCACACACCCCCACCCAGACAACACCCAGAACATTTACAGCGCCCTACACAAACACTTGGTAACTACATTACACTACACTACACTTGGTAACTATATATAACAAAAATCATACATTAACTACACAATACGTAAATTCTAGAATACCCGATGCGTTAGAATCGGGCCACCTTCTAGTAAAACATATAAAGGGCATAATATAACAACTTTATTGATAAAAAGTGTGACAAAATGGTTTCAAAGAGAAAGGGCGTTGGCACAAAATATATAGAAATATATATATATATATATATATATATATATATATATATATATATATATATATATATTTATATTAGAAGGTGGCCCGATTCTACGCATCGGGTATTCTAGAATTTACGTATTGTGTAGTTAATGTATGATTTTTTTTTTTTTTTTATATATATATATATATATATATATATATATATATATATATATATATATATATATATATATATATATATATATATATATATATATATATATAAATGTTGTGTGTAGTTGCCAAGTGTTTGTGTAGGGCGCTGTACATGTTCTGGGTGTTGTCTGGGTGTGGCGGGGGGTGAGAGAGGTGTTGTTTGTGTGTTGCGTTGTGTGTGTTGCGTTGTTTATGGAGCGCTGTGTGTCTGTAGCGTTGTGTGTGTGTGATGCTGTGTGTGTTGCGCGGTTTGTGTGGGTGTGGGGTGCGTGTGTGTTTTGGGGAGGTATGTTTTGTGCAATGTGTGTGTTGTGCGGTATGTGCGTATATTTGTGTGTGCCGCGGTGTTTGTGTGTTGGGTGTCTGTGTAGGGCAGTGTTTGTGGTTCCCAGTGTGTGTGTGGTGTGTTGTGCGGTGCGTGTGTGGCGGTGTGTGTGTTTTGGGGGGAGGTGTGCACTCCACATCGTGCTCCATCCCCCATGCTGCGCACCCCCCATCGTGCTCCATCCCCCATGCTGCGCACCCCCCATCGTGCTCCATCCCCCATGCTGCGCACCCCCCATCGTGCTCCATCCCCCATGCTGCGCACCCCCCATCGTGCTCCATCCCCCATGCTGCGCACCCCCCATCGTGCTCCATCCCCCATGCTGCGCACCCCCCATCATGCTCCATCCCCCATGCTGCACACCCCCCATCGTGTTTCATCCCCCCATTCTGGGCACCCCCCATCGTGGTCCACCCACCATGCTGCACCCCCCATCGTGGTCCACCCATGCTCCATCCCCCATGCTGCACTCCCCATCGTGCTCCATCCCCCATGCTGTGAACCCCTCAGAGAGGAGTATAATGGGAGGAGTATAATGGGAGGAGTAGTCCTGGGGGGTGGTGTACAGGTGCCCAACGTGTGCGGGGGGCGTGGCCGAGCGGGCATAGTGTGAGGGGGCGTGGCCGAATGTGCATCGCGTGCGGGGGGTGTGGCCTAGCGGGCATCGCGTGTGGGGGCGTGGCCTAGCGGGCATCACATGTGGGGGGTGTGGCCTAGCGGGCATTGCGTGCGGGGGGCGTGGCATAGCGGGCATCGCGTGCGGGGGCGTGGCATAGCGGGCATCGCGTGCGGAGGGCGTGGCCGAATGTGCATTGTGTGCGCTGGCCTATCGGTCATCGCGTGCGGGGGTGTGGCCTAGCGGGCATCGCATGCGGGGGGCGTGGCCTAGCGGGCATCGCGTGCGGGGGGCGGGCCTGTCCAAACGGTTAATCCATGCGGGGGGCGGGGCCGAGCCGAGCGGCCAATCCGTGGGGGGGGCGGGGCCAGGCCGAGCCCAGCGGCTAATCCGACGGTTGTCACTGTAAGGACACAATTTTGGAGCAAGACAGACAGACAGACAGAATAAGGCAAATATATATATATATATATATCTCTCTCATATACAGTATATCATGCAATCAATGGATAAAAATCAGTCTGACAATATCCTGTAACGTGCATAATGCAAATAGACTCAGCAGACAAATAAATCCTTATGTAATCTATATGTGTGTATATATATATATATATATATTATATATATATGTATATATGTGTGTATGTATGTATATGCATATATATGTATGTGTATGTATGTATATATGTATATATATATATATATATATATATATATATATATATTATTGTGTGGTAGCGTGGTCGGCTGAGCAGCAGAAGACACGGGATGCAGGCACCAAGGTTCACAGCACACGGTTTAATGTCCAAACAAAAGTCCACAACAGTACACATGTGCCTTTCCGGCAGAGAACTCAGGGAGTTGTGATCACTCCCTCACACCCGGCACACCTGCCCTTGTTCCTGTTTCCTTTTAACCCTTCCTTAAGCCTGTAGGGAAACAGCGTTAACCCTGGAGTGGAGTTACTTTCTATCATGGAGTGAGCACAACCGGGGCGCGACATACCGGCCGTCATAGATAACCCCGGTCACAGTCTCACATACCCCCCCCTCAGTTCAAGCGAGCGGGGTTGAACTCCTGCCATCAAACACGGGCCGCGGGACAAGGCATCGGCGTTGCCCAGCAACCTACCGGCCCGGTGTTCAACCGTAAACCGGAAGTTCTGCAGAGAAAGGAACCACCGGGTAACCCGGGCATTCCGTTCCTTGGCGGACCTCATCCAGACCAGTGGAGAGTGATCCGTCACCAAGCGAAACTGTCGTCCCAGCAGGTAATAGCGTAGGGACTCCAAGGCCCACTTAATCGCCAGGCACTCCTTCTCCACTACGCTATAATTCCGCTCGGGAGGGGTGAGCTTCCTACTTAAGAAGGTGACGGGGTGTTCCTCCCCCTGAACCACCTGAGACAGCACTGCCCCCAGGCCGACCTCCGAGGCGTCAGTCTGTACTATGAACTCCTTCCGGAAATCAGGGTTTACAAGAACGGGCTGTCCGCACAGGACGCCCTTCAGGGCCCGGAAGGAGTCATCGGCCTGCGGAGTCCAGCGCACCATGACGGACTTCTGGCCTTTGAGAAGGTCCGTCAAGGGGGCTGATAGTCCCGCAAAATCTTTTACAAACCTCCTGTAGTACCCCACGATACCCAGGAAGGCCCTAACCTGCTTCGTGGTCAGGGGTCTAGGCCATTTCTGGATCGCCTCAACCTTGTTAATTTGGGGCTTAATCACTCCTTGGCCTATCACGTAGCCCAAGTAGCGGGCTTCCGTGAGTCCCAACGCACATTTCTTCAGCGCTCTATTGGGAGACCCAGACGATTGGGGTATAGCTACTGCCCTCTGGAGGCCACACAAAGCACTACATCAAAAGTGCAAGGCCCCTCCCCCTCTGGCTATACCCCCCCCGTGGTATCACGGGTTCTCCAGTTTTAGCTTTGTGTGCGAAGGAGGTCAGACATCCACGCATAGCTCCACAGATTTTAGTCAGCAGTAGCTGCTGACTATTTCGGATGGAAGAAAAGAGGACACATATAGTGTCCCCAGCATGCTCCCTTCTCACCCCTGGATGGTGTTGTAAGGTTGAGGTACCTATTGCTGGTACGGAGGCTGGAGCCCACATGCTGCTTTCCTTCCACATCCCCCTGAGGGGCTCTGTGGAAGTGGGATCCTGCCGGCCTCAAAGCTCTGACGCCGGGCTCCATCCACAGACCCATTTGAACCTGCTGGATACGGAGCTGGAGTACCGTTCAGGGACATGGCCCTGCACCATTACAGGTACTCTGTGTCCCCGTACACACAGGCACAGCACACTCCAGACTTGCTGGGTGTGCTAGTGCGCCGGGGACAGTAATGGGTTACAGTCACTGCAGCTTTGCTGAGTGACTTTGTGTTTTGGGAACTACCGCGCCGGACGCTCCGGGAGCGGCGGCGCGGCTGGGACTTGTAGTTCGCCGGGGACTGGGCGCCGACCGCGCTTTTACGGCGGCGGCGCTTATAAATCCAGTCCCCGGCTTCTGCGGCCTAGTGCCGCTTCGTTCCCGCCCCCTCCCTGTCACTCAGGGAAGGGGACAGGCGCTGAGCAATCAGCAGCGCCGAGGGCTGGAGCCTTTTTACATGCTCCAGCCCTCTCACTGCACACTGTCGGACGCCGGATTCCCGCTCTGCCTTGGGGGCACGCCCACGGCCCGCCCCTCCTCACATGAGCTGGGGAAGAAGCCGGCAGCCATTACTGAAGTCCGAGCTCGGATTTTCAGCAACCAGGCAGGACGGTGGCGATCATACACCCGCTTATATGCGGGCGGTAAGCGGCACACATAGTGCTGACCACAGATAACTGCAGTGTGTACATGTGTTGTTTTTAACTGCACAGGTCGCTATATGCCCGCTTGGGGAGCGACACATTAGCAGCAGGAAAGCAGGTGTGCTAAGGCACAGGCTTTCTAGGCTGCTTGTATTGCACGACTGAGGTGTTCATTTGTGTTTATGTGTTATACATTGCACTGTACAGTCGCTAGTCTTAGCTATATTCTCCTGGAATGGCTAGACTACAGCAGCAGAAAACCAAGGGTGCTGGGGCACAGGTTTTTTTCTATGCTGCTTGTATTGCATGGGCTGCAGTGTGCATTTGTACTTGTGCTTGTATGCTATACATTGCACTGTATGGTCACTCTTCCGGGCCATATTCCCCTAGATGACTTGTCTACAACAGCAGAAGAGCTGGGGTGCCAGGGCACAGGCTTCTATGCTGCTTGTATTGCTTGTGCTGCAGTGGTCATTTGTACTTGTGCTTGTATGCTATACATTGCACTGTAGGGTCACTCTTGGCTATATTCCCCTAGATGACTAGTATACAGTAGCAGAAGAGCAGGGGTGCCAGGGCACAGGCTTCTATGCTGCTTGTATTGCTTGTGCTGCAGTGGTCATTGTACTTTATGCTTGTATGCTATACATTGCACTGTACGGTCACCAATCTTGGCTATATAATTCTAGATAGCTAGTCGGCAGCGGCAAAACAGCAACACAGATTTTCAGTGCTGTTTTTACTACATGGGATGCTGTTCATGACACCGTCCCATGGTGTGCATGTTCCCCCGTAGCACGTGCCGGGGTCTCTAGCACTTCGTCTGCCTGGGTCTCTACTAGTTGTGGCCAAAGAAACCACCTGTCAACCCTGTCCATGGACAGGGACGGAGTAGTCATAATATAGAGACTTGCAGTCCAGACAGGCCATGGGCAATCTACTTGACCAAAAGGCAGCTCTTCAGGGCTTTGATACTGACATAGCTATCGATCCGGATACACCGGGTGGTAACGCCATACGGAATGATCCTATACCGTCCATCAATGGAAGGTTGGATCTTTCTGCCTCAGCTCCCCCAGTGGAGATAGGAGACGAACAGGAGAAGTCCCTTTTCAGTATCTCACACAGATGTTGAGTATTTTTCTGGCCACGCTGACTTCAGAGAAGCAGTCCAGGAACACCACGCTTACCAGATAAGCGTCTTCTCCAAACGTTTTTAGGATACACGTTATCCCTTTTCCCCTGACGCGGTCAGTGCTGGACCCAGGGTCCAAAGGTGGATTCTCCAATCTCCAGGCTTGCGTCTAGAGACATAGTTGCACTGGAGATGGGGCTTCACTTAAAGACGCCAGTCACAGACAGATGGACTCTGGTTGAAATCTGTCTAGGAAGCTATCGGCGTGTCGGTTGCTCCGGCATCCACAGCCGTATAGGCAACCTAACCTTTTCAGCTGTTCTTGCGCAGCTGGCCTTGAGCATAGGGACATCTGTACCGCAGAGGCGTCCGTAACCCGCAATGTCTGCACTGCGACTTACCCTGTTAATACTGTCCTAAAAGTACAGTCGAGGTTTCGGTCCTTCCCAAGCTCCGGTAGGTCCCAATTGTCCTCGGGCAAAAGGGCTACTAAACCTCAGACGGGCTCAGATTCCGGCCGGGCTCAATCACGCCCAAGGAAGGCAGTCGGAGGAACCGCTACAAGGCGGTCTCCTCAGGACTCTCAGTTTTCTCTCTCTCTCCGCATCCGCGGTTGATGGCAGAACCCCCCGCCTTTGGCGACATTTAGCTGCCACAGGTCACAGACCGGTGGGTGGCGAACATTGTGCTCACGTGCACAGGACAGTGTTCTAATCTCGTCCTCCGACTCCATTTCCCTGCTGCAGGCGGTGGATGCTCTAAGAGCAGAAGGAGTGGTGATCCCTGTCCCCCCTCAGGAACGAGGGCGAGGGTTTGTACTCCAATCTCTTTGTGGCTCCAAAAAGGGACGGTTCCTTCCGTCCCGTTCTGGTCCTGACACTGCTCAACGAGCATGCGAACTCCAGGCGGTTCCGGATGGGATCCCTCCGATCCGTCATTACCTCAATGTCTCGAGGAGACTTCCTTGCCTCAACAGACATCAAAGATGCCTATCTCCACGTGCCAATTGCTACGGAGCACCAACGTTTTATACGTTTTGTGATAGGAGACGAACATCTTCAGTTCGTAGCTCTGCCATTCAGTCTGGCGACAGCCCCACGGGTGTTCACCAAGGTCATGGCAGCAGTGGTAGCAGTCTTGCACTTTCAGGGACACCCGGTGATTCCATACTTGGACGATCTACTCGTCAAAGCACCCTCCCTCGAGGCATGCCAACGCAGCCTGAATGTTACGCTGGAGACTCTCCAGACTTTCGGGTGGATCATCAATTTGGCAAGGTCAAATCTGTCTCCGACTCAATCACTAACGTATCTCGGCATGGAGTTTCATACTCTATCAGCAATAGTGAAGCTTCCGCTGAACAAGCAGCGTTCACTGCAGACAGAGGTGCAGTTTCTCCTTCAAGGCCAGTCGCACCCCTTAAGGCGCCTCATGCACTTCCTAAGGAAGATGGTGGCAGCCATCGAGGCAGTTCTCTTTGCGCAGTTTCATCTGCGCCAACGGCAATGGGACATTCTCCGCCAATGGGACGGGCAGTCAACCTCCCTGGACAGGGAAGTCTCCCTTTCCCAGACGGCCGAGGACTCTCTGCTATAGTGGCCATAGCCCCCATCCTGGGCACTGGTCACGACAGATACGAGTCTGTCAGGGTGGGGAGCAGTTTGTCTCCACCACATGGCTCAGGGGACGTGGACTCAGCAGGAGTCCACCCTTCAGATCGATGTTCAAATCGGGGCAGGGTATCTTACCCTATTAGCCTTCCAGAAGTGGCTAGAAAGAGAGCAGATCCGAATCCAGTCGGACATCTCCACAGCGGTGGCATACATCAACCACCAAGAAGGGGCGCGCAGTCAGCAAGCCTTCCAGGAAGTCCGGCGAATCCTCATGTGGGTGGAGGACACAGCATCCACCATATCCGCAGTTCACATCCCGGGCGTAGAAAACTGGGAAGCAGACTTCCTCAGTCGCCAGGGTATGGACGCGGGGGAATGGTCCCTTCACTCGGACGTGTTTCAGGAAATCTGTTGCCGCTGGGGGGTGCCGGACGTCGACCTAATGGCGTCTCGGCACACCAACAAGGTCCCGGCATTTATGGCACGATCGCGCGATCACAGAGCTCTGGCGGCAGACGCCTTAGTGCAAGATTGGTCGCAGTTCCGGCTCACATATGTGTTTCCACCTCTGGCACTCTTGCCCAGAGTACTGCGCAAAAATCAGATCCGATTGCAGCCGCGTCATACTCGTCGCACCAGACTGGCCGAGGAGATCGTGGTACCCGGATCTGTGGCATCTCACGGTCGGCCGACCGTGGTCACTACCAGACCGACCAGACTTACTGTCCCAAGGGCCGTTTTCTCCATCGGAATTCTGCGGCCCTGAACCTGACTGGGTGGCTTTTGTGTCCTGGATCCTAGCGTCTTCAGGATTATCCCAAGGGGTCGTTGCCACCATGAGACTGGCTAGGAAGCCCACGTCTGCTAAGATATACCACAGAACGTGGAAGATTTTCTTATTCTGGTGCTCTACTCAGGGAGTGTCTCCCTGGCCATTTGCATTGCCTACTTTTCTTTCCTTCCTACAATAGGAGTCAGAAAAGGGCTCGTCGCTCGACTCCCTCAAAGGGCAAGTCTCAGCACTATCCGTGTTTTTTCAGAAGCGGCTAGCACGTCTTTCTAAGGTGTGCACGTTCCCGCAGGGGGTTTGTCATATCGTACCCCCGTACAAGCGGCCGTTAGATCCATGGGATCTGAACAGGGTTCTAGTTGCTCTCCAGAAGCCGCCTTTCGAGACTCTGAAGGAAGTTTCTTTTTCTCGCCCGTCACAGAAGGTGGCGTTTCTCGTTGCGATCACATCGCTTCGGCGAGTGTCTGAGCTGGCAGCTCTGTCATCCAAGGCTCCCTTCCTGGTGTTTCACCAGGACAAGGTAGTGCTGCGCCCCATTCCGGAGTTTCTCCCTAAGGTCGTATCCTCGTTTCATCTTAATCAGGATATCTCCTTATCGTCTTTTTGCACTCATCCGGTTCACCGGTATGAGAATGATTTACGTTTGCTAGATTTGGTGAGAGCACTCAGAATCTACATTTCCCGCACGGCGCCCATGCGCCGTGCCGATGCACTTTTTGTCCTTGTCGCTGGTCCGCGCAAGGGGTTGCAGGCTTCTAAAGCCACCCTGGCTCGATGGATCAAAGAACCAATTCTAGAGGCCTACCGTTCTGCGGGGCTTCCGGTTCCTTCAGGGCTAAAAGCCCACTCAACCAGAGCCGTGGGTGCGTCCTGGGCATTACGTCACCAGGCTTCGGCTCAACAGGTGTGCCAGGCAGCTACCTGGTCCAGTCTGCACACTTTCACCAAGCATTATCAGGTGCATACCTATGCTTCGGCGGATGCCAGCTTAGGTAGAAGAGTCCTGCAGGCGGCAGTGACACCCCCGTAGGGGAGGGCTGTTTTGCAGCTCTAACATGAGGTATTTCTTTACCCACCCAGGGACAGCTTTTGGACGTCCCAATCGTCTGGGTCTCCCAATAGAGCGCTGAAGAAGGGAATTTTGTTACTTACCGTAAATTCCTTTTCTTCTAGCTCTTATTGGGAGACCCAGCACCCGCCCTGTTGTCCTTCGGGATGTTTTTTTGTTGTTTGCGGGTACACATGTTGTTCATGTTGAACGGTTTTTCAGTTCTCCGATGTTATTCGGAGTTAATTTGTTTAAACCAGTTATTGGCTTCCTCCTTCTTGCTTTGGCACTAAAACTGGAGAACCCGTGATACCACGGGGGGGGTATAGCCAGAGGGGGAGGGGCCTTGCACTTTTGATGTAGTGCTTTGTGTGGCCTCCAGAGGGCAGTAGCTATACCCCAATCGTCTGGGTCTCCCAATAAGAGCTAGAAGAAAAGGAATTTACGGTAAGTAACAAAATTCCCTTCTTCTTGGGATTGGCTGTCAATCCGGCTGTTCGAAGCGCGTCTACCACCGCTTGTACCTGTTCCAAGTGGGTCTGCCACTCGGAGCTGTAAATAATGATGTCATCAAGGTACGCTGATGCATACGCCTGGTGGGGTTCCAGCACCATGTCCATCAACCTCTGGAACGTGGCCGGAGCGCCATGTAACCCAAAAGGCAAGACAACATCGTGGAAGAGACCCTCCGGCGTAACAAAAGCGGTTTTCTCCTTGGCGGAGTCCGTCAGGGGCACCTGCCAGTACCCCTTGGTCAGGTCGAGCGTGGTGAAATATCGCGCCTGTCCCAGCCTATCAATCAGCTCATCCACCCGGGACATGGGGTAGAGATCGAACTTGGATATTTCGTTCAATCTCCTAAAGTCATTGCAGAACCTTAAGGAGCCATCGGGTTTTGGTATTAGGACAATAGGACTAGCCCATTCACTCCGGGATTTTTCGATGACCCCCAGGCGTAGCATTGTCTTCACTTCCTCTGATATGGCTTGTCTTCGAGCCTCCGGCACCCGGTATGACTTAAGGCGTACCTTCAGGTGAGGCTCGGTGACAATGTCATGTCGTATCAGACTGGTCCTACCCGGCAACTCGGAGAAGACATCGGGGTTCTGCTGAACCAGCCGTCTGGCCTCTCGCCTCTGTTGCTTGGTGAGGGCTTCTCCAATCCTTACTTCCGGTTCGTCCTCTCCGGAGGTTGCTGGAGCCGGGTTTGAACGACCCGAAGAGGAGGGAGATGGGGGAAAATCAACCATCAGGCTTTCCCGTTCCCGCCAAGGTTTTAATAAGTTGACATGGTATATTTGTTCAGGTTTCCGCCTACCAGGCTGCAATACCTTATAGTTGACCACCCCGACTCTTTCCTTTATCTCATAGGGGCCTTGCCACTGAGCCAGGAATTTACTCTCCGCCGTGGGGATCAATACCAATACCCGATCCCCGGGTTTAAAGGTCCGCACGGTGGGTTGTCTATTGTAGCGGCCGCTTTGCGCGGCCTGAGCCTCCTGTAAATGCTCCTTCACAATTGGCATGACCGCGCTTATGCGGTTCTGCATTCCTAAAATGTGTTCAATCACACTTTTATGGGGGGTGGGCTCTTGCTCCCATGTTTCCTTTGCCAGGTCCAACAATCCCCGGGGATGTCGCCCGTATAATAATTCAAAAGGCGAAAACCCCGTGGATGCCTGTGGCACCTCTCGTATGGCAAACATCAAATAGGGAAGCATCATATCCCAGTCTTTCCCGTCTTTGGAAATCACCCTTTTGAGCATGGTTTTCAGGGTTTAATTGAATCGTTCCACTAAACCATCCGTCTGAGGGTGATACACAGACGTACGCAACTGCTTGATCTGGAGTAGCCAGCATAGCTCTTTGGTCACTTTAGACATGAATGGGGTCCCCTGATCCGTAAGGATCTCCTTGGGCAACCCCACCCGGCAGAACACAGCAAACAACTCCCGAGCTATAAGCTTCGCTGCAGTATGTCTGAGAGGTATCGCCTCTGGATACCGGGTGGCATAGTCAACGATCACTAGGATATGTTGGTGCCCTCGAGCAGACTTTACGAGGGGCCCCACCAGATCCATCCCTATCCGTTCAAAAGGGACTTCTATAATGGTACCAACGGACTGCGAAAGTGGGTCAGGGGTGCGGTAAGCTGACACTCCGGGCAGGTTTCGCAGAACCGTTTTACCTCCCCAAAGACCCCGGGCCAATAGAACCTTTGCAATATTCGCTCCTGCGTTTTCTTGACCCCTAGGTGGCCACTCATCAGGTGTTTATGAGCCAAGTCGAGGACCCGCCGGCGATAAGGCTGGGGCACCACCAACTGCTCTACCCCTACGCCCCGTATTTCATCTACCCGGTAGAGTAAATCCTGCTTAAGAGCGAAATGGGGGTACCTTACCTGGGCACCGGGCAGCTGTGCCACCCCGTCAACTACTGTCACCCGACTCCGGGCATGTATTAATGTAGGGTCCTGGAGTTGAGCTGTCCCAAACGTATCCGGGGACGCCTCCAACTCCGGGATGGGCTCAACCATCTCAGCCTCTCCTGCCAATACCTCTAGGGGCAACCTATCGGGTTCACATTCTGTCCCTATCATGGGAACCCCTACGGCAGGCGTCCCGGATTCAGGATTGTAGGGCTCAGGTCCCGGACTGACCAATATCTGAGGGGACTTAGGAGGTCCCTTCCATAAAGTCCAAAAATAGGGCAGATCCCTTCCTAGGATCACGTCATAGGGAAGAGTGTTAATAAGTCCCACCTCATGTTGCACCTGACCGCAAGGTGCTGTGATGGTGACAATTCCCGTGGGATAGTCTCGGCGGTCCCCATGTATGCAAACCACCCCCACGGTACGTCCTGTGGCCTTTACTTTAGCCCTTAGGGTTGATCGCACACGGGTCACTAAGCTTCCGGAATCCAACAAGCCTGTAACCGGACATCCATTCACCTGTATTTGGCACAAGTGGGGCTCAGTCTCTGGGTAGACCAGGTCAGCGGTACACACCACCTGAGCATACATTGAACCCCGCCGGGTCACCCCACAATCCATGGGCTCGGTGGTGGGTGGACACTGGGCTTCCATATGTCCCACCCGCTGGCACTGCCAACATCTAATAGGGAAGGAAACCCCCTTGACGAGTTGTCGTCTAGGGTACATAGCCTTCTGGACCTCAGGGACGGAGGGTGCGGCCTCAGACGGGACGGTAGCGGACTCCCGCACCGGTGTCAGCGGTGGGTCCTTGGCCCTAGGCTTGGAGGGGCCGGACCGACGGGCGGTACGCAAAGTCTCAGTGTCCCGTATCAAGTCCTGCGTAGCCACATGCCGCTCTACCAGGCCCACTAATTGGTCCAGGGTACTTGGGTCGCCCTGTCCAACCCACCGTTGAATGGTGACGGGTAAAGTGCGTACAAATCGATCAACAACTACCCTTTCCACCATTTGCGCCGGGCTCAGAGTGTCAGGCTTCTTCATAGAACCACTGGTTTACCCGCTGAGCCCGTACATAGGTATTCACCCCCATACGAGCAAGTATTTCGGCTTTCAGGGTCGCATAGTCAAGGGCGTCCTCGGTACAGAGGTCCAGGTACGCTTTTTGGGGTTCCCCCGTCAGATAGGGCGACAATACCTCAGCCCACTGGGGGGTCGGCAGTTTTTCCCGCTCGGCCACCCGCTCAAACACCGCCAGGAACGCTTCCACATCATCCCCCGGGATCATCTTTTGCAACGCTTGTCTCACCATTTTCCGGACGCTGCCGTCATCACCCGGTCCCGGGGTTGTTGCTGCCGTTCCGGCACGGATCGCCTTGGCCAGGAGAACCATCTGTTCTTGGTGCCTTTGCTCCTGACGTGCATTGGCCTGAATCAGCTGCTTAAGTATGTCCTCCATGGCGTCGCCGGGTTTTGGCTGTAGTATAGCTGCTTGAATCCAGGACATGTGCTACCGGGTCACCAGAAATGGAAGCTACACCTCACCGGGCTGGCATGCCCGCATTCTCCACCATATGTGAGGTAGCGTGGTCGGCTGCGCAGCAGAAGACACGGGATCCAGGCACCAAGGTTCACAGCACACGGTTTAATGTCCAAACAAAAGTCCACAACAGTACACATGTGCCTTTCCGGCAGAGAACTCAGGGGGTTGTGATCACTCCCTCACACCCGGCACACCTGCCCTTGTTCCTGTTTCCTTTTAACCCTTCCTTAAGCCTGTAGGGAAACAGCATTAACCCTGGAGTGGAGTTACTTTCTATCATGGAGTGAGCACAACCGGGGCGAGACATACCGGCCGTCATAGATAACCCCGGTCACAGTCTCACAATATATATATATATATATATATATATATATATATCTATATATATAATTGCCTTATTCTGTCTGTCTGTCTGTCTGTCATGCTCCAAAATTGTGTCCTTACGGTGACACAAAGCTGATTGGCCGCTGGGCTCGCCATGGCCCCGCCCCCCCCACACGGATTGGCCTCTCGCCCCGGCTCTCTGCAGGCCCCGCCCCCCTCACGCAATGCATGCTCGCTCTGGCCCAACTGACACGGAGCTCCGACTCCCAGGTGAGTACACACACACATATCAGATCACACTCACTCTCACACACACCTCACACATCACATCCACACACTCACAACATCCTGGGATATCGCTTGCTTCTACACCGGCTCCGTCACGATCCCAGCAGCGCCAGACATAACCTTGCGATGCTGGGATCTTGACGGAGGCCGTGAACGCTGGTAACCATTATACACATCGGGTAACTAAGGTCCCTTGGTTACCCGATGTGTATCATAGTTACCAGTGTACACCGGCTCACACTCACTCTCACACACACCTCACACATACATCACATCGCATCCACACACTCACAGCATCCGGCGATATCGCTTGCTTCTCGGCCTCGATACTGTGCTGTTGTGACCTTCCAGGACCTTCCGGAGGATCACATGGCCAGAAGCATGTGGTATCTCCGGATGTTGTGAGTATGAGCGCGTATGTGCAATATCGTCAATGTGTGTGTGTGTGTGAGTGTATGCGATCGGGTGTGTGTGAGTGTATGCGATCGGGTGTGTGTGGGTGTGTGTGAGTGTATGCGATCGGATCTGTGAGTGTCGGCAGAGGAGCATGGCGTGCTGGAGGAGGCTGGGAGGAGAGAGGCTGATCCTGGGGAAGGCTGGGATGGAGAGGCTGATGCTGGAGACAGAGAGGCTGATGCTGGGGACAGAGAGGCTGATGCTGGGGACAGAGAGGCTGATGCTGGGGACAGAGAGGCTGATGCTGGGGACAGAGAGGCTGATGCTGGGGACAGAGAGGCTGATGCTGGGGACAGAGAGGCTGATGCTGGGGACAGAGAGGCTGATGCTGGGGACAGAGAGGCTGATGCTGGGGACAGAGAGGCTGATGCTGGGGACAGAGAGGCTGATGCTGGGGACAGAGAGGCTGATGCTGGGGACAGAGAGGCTGATGCTGGGGACAGAGAGGCTGATGCTGGGGACAGAGAGGCTGATGCTGGGGACAGAGAGGCTGATGCTGGGGACAGAGAGGCTGATGCTGGGGACAGAGAGGCTGATGCTGGGGACAGAGAGGCTGATGCTGGGGAAAGAGAGGCTGATGCTGGGGAAAGAGAGGCTGATGCTGGGGAAAGAGAGGCTGATGCTGGGGAAAGAGAGGCTGATGCTGGGGACAGAGAGGCTGATGCTGGGATGAGAGAGGCTGATGCTGGGATGAGAGAGGCTGATGCTGGGATGAGAGAGGCTGATGCTGGGATGAGAAAGGCTGATGCTGGGATGAGAAAGGCTGATGCTGGGATGAGAAAGGCTGATGCTGGGATGAGAAAGGCTGATGCTGGGATGAGAAAGGCTGATGCTGGGATGAGAGAGGCTGATGCTGGGATGAGAGAGGCTGATGCTGGGATGAGAGAGGCTGATGCTGGGATGAGAGAGGCTGATGCTGGGATGAGAGAGGCTGATGCTGGGATGAGAGAGGCTGATGCTGGGATGAGAGAGGCTGATGCTGGGATGAGAGAGGCTGATGCTGGGATGAGAGAGGCTGATGCTGGGATGAGAGAGGCTGATGCTGGGGACAGAGAGGCTGATGCTGGGGACAGAGAGGCTGATGCTGGGGACAGAGAGGCTGATGCTGGGGACAGAGAGGCTGATGCTGGGGACAGAGAGGCTGATGCTGGGGACAGAGAGGCTGATGCTGGGGACAGAGAGGCTGATGCTGGGGACAGAAAGGCTGATGCTGGGGACAGAGAGGCTGATGCTGGGGACAGAGAGGCTGATGCTGGGGACAGAGAGGCTGATGCTGGGGACAGAAAGGCTGATGCTGCGGGGAGAGAGGCTGATGCTGCGGGCAGAGAGGCTGATGCTGGCGCAGCATGGGGGGTGCGGAGTATGGCGGATGGAGCACGTTTGGGAGTGCGCAGCATGGCGGACGGAGCACGTTTGGGAGTGCGCAGCATGGGAGATGGAGCACGATGGGGGGTGCGCAGCATGGCGGATGGAGCACGTTTGGGAGTGCGCAGCATGGGAGATGGAGCACGATGGGGAGTGCGCAGCATGGGAGATGGAGCACGATGGGGAGTGCGCAGCATGGCGGATGGAGCACGTTTGGGAGTGCGCAGCATGGCGGATGGAGCACGTTTGGGAGTGCGCCGCATGGCGGATGGAGCACGTTTGGGAGTGCGCAGCATAGGGAATGGAGCACGATGGGGAGTGCGCTGCATGGGGGATGGAGCACGATGGGGAGTGCGCTGCATGGGGGATGGAGCACGATGGGAAGTGCACACCTCCCCCCAACACACACACACACACACACACACACACACACACACACACACGTGCGCGCGCGCACTGCACAACACCACACACACACACACACACACACACTGGGAACCACAAACAACTGCCCTACACAGACACCCACACACAGACAACGCTGCACACACAAATATACGCACATACCGCACAACACACACATTGCACAAAACATACCTCCCCCCAAAACACACCACACACACACAAACCGCGCAACACACACAACGCTACAGACACACAGCGCTCCACAAACAACGCAACACACAAACACCGCTCTCACCCCCCATCACACCCAGACAACACCCAGAACATGTACAGCGCCCTACACAAAGACTTGGTAACTACACACATCATCATCTATATATATATATAGATAACAAATATATATATATATAACAAAAATCATACATAAACGACACAATACGTAAATTCTAGAATACCCGATGCGTAGAATCGGGCCACCTTCTAGTATATATATATATATATATATATATATATAATATATTGTGAGGCAGTGACAGGGGTAATATTTGAAGACCGCTATGTGTCCCCCAGAATGTGTCTGGAAACCCTCTGAGTTTGCTATAGCTATTACTGGGAGTATAGCACAAAGGGTAACAGGGAGACAGATCCCTCCTCCCAGTCCAGGTTTTGTAGCAATCCTCATGTCCGGCATTTTCGTTTAAATCATGCAGAGCACAGCAGGGTGTGTCTTAGTTGAGAGCCAGGCTTGGTGAAGCTAACACATGCTGTGTGAGCTGGGCTGGCTCTGTGTGGAGTGAACACAGGCCAAGAGTGTGAGCCTAGGAGAACCTTACACAGATCCCTGCGGTTAACGGGGTCCTAAGGTAACAAGACTTTTTGATGCAAAGAATTTGTCTATATGCACCGGCTGTGATCCGGAAGAGACTTTCACAGTGGGAAATTGGATCTATTTGTGCTGCAACAATAAATAGACTGTTGGTGTGAACACGCTGCTGCCTCACGTTTTTGCCCAAGCAACGCTGCTACCTCACATTATGGTGGAGAATGCGGGCATGGCAGCCTGGTTGCTAAGGGCAATGGCCTAAGAGGTACTTACCCGGAAAAAAAAAAAAAAAAAATTTACTGACTGTTTGCGGTGGATTGGCGGGTCCACGAAGCTTACAGGCGTTGCAGCCTGGTTGCTAGGGGCAACAACCCAGTTTTCACATGTTTATGATCAAGCCTGCAAAGTTACAGTTTAACTCAGCAGCCACTATGGAGGATCTTGTAAAGCAGCTGGACCAGTCTACTGCTCAACTACAGCAGGCTTTTGCACAAACCAGTGCACAACAGCAACAGGCTAATGCTCAGCAGCAACAGGCTAATGCTCAGCAGCAACAAACCAATGTCCAGCTCCAGCGGGCGTTAGTTCAGCAACAGGAGACAAACAGCTTGTTGACTAAGCAGCTTTCTGCTCTGCGAGAAGCGCTCCCAGCGGTAACTCCAGGTCATCCAGTCCTTCCTGCGGCCCAGGACAGAGTAAGGGCGGCACTTACGAAGATGAGTGCAGAGGATGACCCAGAAGCCTTTCTCTCCGTGTTTGAGAGGACCGCTGAGCGAGAGAAATTGTCTATTGACCGTTGGACTAATGTCGTGGCCCCGTTCTTGGTAGGTGAACCCCAAAAAGCCTACCTGGATCTCAGCACGGAGGATGCCAAGGACTATGGCACACTGAAAGGTGAGATCCTTGCACGAATGGGGGTTAACACTTATCTCCGGGCCCAACGAGTAAATCAGTGGTCCTTTGAGGAGAGAAAACCTGCACGCTCACAGGCCCATGTCTTACTGGACCTTGTAAAAAAATGGCTGCAGCCGGAGACCTTGAACCCCGGACAGATGATTGAGCGGGTGGTGATTGAACGGTTTGTGCGGACTTTGACAGCCCCCATTCAACGGTGGGTGGGACAGGGGGACCCCGGTACCCTAGACCAGCTAGTGAATTTGGTGGAACGCTACACAGCTACCCAGGAGTTGGTCCGGGACTCTGCTTCACGGCGGGCACTCCGTAGGGATACGCCCCCTTCACAGTTGGTAAAAGACTCCCGTCCCTCCTCGGGTGCTGCCCCGTCTTCAGCCCTGGCAGAGAGTAAACCCCAGACTAAAGTCAGCCGGAGTCCCGGTTCCCCAGTCAGACACCCGAAACAGGGACACCTCTGCTGTTATGTGCTGGCGGTGCCATCAGCTCGGGCATGTGATGGCACAGTGCCCACTCACATCAGAACCCATGGACTGCCGGTACGCTCGCCGGGTATCAATGTATGCCCATACTGTTTGTACCGTAAGCACTGTTACTATGGGGGAGGAGCCCCATCTCTGCAAAGTACGTGTTAATGGCTATACAGCAGAGGCTTTGTTGGACTCAGGAAGTGTAGTGACTCTTGTACATGCCTCCTTGGTCTCCGGGCAAAACCCTACGGGACATAAAGTAGGGGTACTTTGTATTCATAGAGACCTATGTGAATACCCTATGGAAAGGGTCACCATTGCTACCTCGTGTGGAGAGGTTCAACATGAAGTGGGGGTGATGAAAAGACTTCCATATGCTGTTATTTTGGGAAGAGACTTGCCCCTGTTCTGGACATTATGTGGGAGGCGACCTAGCCCTCCGAGGTGTATGATTGAACCAGGCCCTGAGCCGGACGATCCCGACTCAGGGATACCTGCCGTAGGGGTCATCAGTATAGGGACAGAGTGTAACCCTGCCAGGTTCCCCCTAGAGGTAATGACAGGAGAGGTTGAGCCACCCGAGGCAATCCCGGAGTTGAACGTGTCTCCAGATAATTTCGGAACAGCACAGCTCCGGGACCCCACATTGGCTCCTGGATGTGGAAATGTACAGGTAATTGATGGGCTACCCCAGCGGCCTGGTGCCAGGCTGGAAACTCCCTACATGGCTCTAAAGCGAGAGTTGCTCTATCGGGTTGATACAATCTGGGGGGAAATAGTGGAACAGTTGGTGGTCCCTCAGCCGTACCGCCGTCAGACCTTGGAATTGGCTCATAACCACCTAATGAGTGGGCACCTAGGTGAAGAGAAAACACGGGAACGCATGTTTCAGCGGTTTTACTGGCCAGGGGTCGGCGCAGAAATTAAGAGGTTCTGTGAGTCCTGCCCAGTTTGTCAGTTGACCGCACCAACGCACCGTTTCCGTAGTCCTCTTATACCTTTACCCATTATAGAGGTGCCTTTTGAGCGGATTGCTATGGATCTGATCGGACCCATTGTAAAATCAGCCCGTGGTCACCAGCACATCCTGGTAGTGATGGA